>NC_134501.1:40206792-40389714 GCF_040206685.1 Ascaphus truei | reverse complement strand
AGACCCCCTTCAATGCGGCAGCTACCGCCCAATATCCCTCCTAAACTCTGACCTCAAACTTTTCAGCAAAATCCTAGCAAACAGGCTGAATCCTATTCTCCCAAGGCTAATTCATATAGACCAGGTGGGATTTGTGTCAGGAAGACAGGCCTCTGACAACACCCGCAAAATTATTGATATTATAGACCACGTGCACCTCAAACAATCCCAGGCCCTGATACTAAGTCTCGACGCGGAGAAGGCCTTTGACCGCATCAGATGGTCCTATCTAGACCAAACGATGCGCCAGTTCGGCTTCTCCGGACCATTTCTTGCCGGCGTCCGGGCCCTCTATACTAATCCAACAGCCCTACTAAAACTCCCAGGAGGCCGCTCCAACCCAATAAAAATACAAAACGGCACCAGACAAGGCTGCCCCCTCTCCCCTTTACTCTTCGCCCTATCCATAGAGCCCCTGGCCGCCCAAATTCGAACTGAACCCACTATTAAAGGTATCCCAATCGGAGACAGGGAATACAAAATATCCCTGTTCGCCGATGACATAATTCTCACTCTGTCAGACCCCCTCACCTCCCTCCCTAACCTAGAAAAACTCCTCGACGAATTTGGCCAACTATCAGACTATAAAGTCAATACTGACAAGTCGGAGGCGCTTAGCATCTCCCTCCCGAACCCCATATGGTCAGCCCTACAACAGAAATTTAAATATAAATGGAACACCTCCCACATCAAATACCTCGGAATCAAAATAGCAAGTTCATATAACTCGCTGTATCAAATTAACTACCCCCCCCTCTTCCGCCAGATCTTAAAAGATCTTGAGACCTGGCTATCCCACCAGATCTCCTGGTTCGGAAGGATAGTATCCACCAAAATGAACATCCTACCCCGCTTGCTCTACTTCTTTCAGACCCTCCCCGTCCCTGTCCCACTAGCAGAACTGAGGAATATTCAGGCCCATATCTTAAGATTTATATGGCAACAACGTAGAGCCAGGGTCCCACGATCGGTCCTATTAGCCTCGAGGTCGAGAGGGGGCCTGGGGGCTCCGGACATACTCCGATACTACCTTTCGGCCAACTGAGGCAGGCTGGTAGTATGGAACAGTTCCCCCGCCACCAATTGTTGGCTGGAGATCGAGACACACCACGCCTTCCCGAACCCCCTCCCGACCCTACTGTGGTCCCCAGCTCTCAAAAACAGGAAATCGCTGAGACTTGGTCTCGGGGCAATGAGATGCACGAGGTCGACATGGTTAAAAATCAAAGGGAAATATGGCCTAGCTTCAACCCCCTCTCAACTGACCCCCTTATTCGGGAACCCGGACTTCCCACCCGGATGCGCCCGATCCCAATTCAGCCAATTTGAAGGCTTAAACATCAGAGTGGTTGCGGATTTGCTGGAAAAGACGAGGCCATGTCCTCCCGGAATTAAGAACCACATTCACGTCCCCCAACTTGCCCATTTTCCAATACCTCCAGATCCGACATTTCCTAAGAACCCAGGTCCCCTACCCTCAAGTTCCCGCCGCGCTCTAGATTCGAGAACCTCTGCCTCAAAGGCGAATACCAAAAGGGCCTCATATCAGAGATTTATAAACGCTCGAAGCATCTCAGCCCCCCCCTAACCACCTATATATGCAGAAATGGAATGAAGACCTAAACACCAACTTGGACCTTGAGGATTGGGAGGATATTTGGGAAGCAGCCACCAAACCTCAATTTGTTCCGTCACAAAAGAAAACATCTATAAAATATTATTCCACTGGTACCTGACCCCGAGTAGACTGAGCCAAATCTACCCAGGCACTTCAGACGAATGCTGGAGAGGTTGTGGTCAAAGGGGGGACATGCCCCATATTTGGTGGACATGTCCGGAGATCCAAAAATTCTGGTCCGGATCCAGGGCCTCCTGACCGAGACCCTGGATATAGAAATACCCCTGGACCCGCTGACCTACGTGCTGGGAAAACCAATCGACGATCTCCCTGCCCCAGCGGCCAGACTCGCGGCGGCAATACTGACAGCTGCGAGATGCTGTGTCGTGGCGGCATGGAAGAAAATTAAAGCCCCCTCCAGAAGAACTGTGATTACAAGAATAGACGGAATTATGAGCATGGAAAAACTGACGGCAATGTTAAAGCAAAAACCCCACAATTTTACTCTACCTGGGAACCCTGGACAGGACTACCAACCCCCACATAAACCCACCAGCTACTCCTCCCCCCCCCCCCTACGGCCGACGAACCCTTTAACCCCCTCCCCCCCTCCCCCCCTCTCTTCCCAAAGTCGTTCCCAACTATCCACCTTTCCTTCGTCTCCCCCTGTCTTTTTCACTATTGAAAGAAGGAAAAAGGGTTTATTGTGTGTCATTTACCTCTCCCATGCCATGTACATGTACTGCGCCGTATTTACAAGTTGGCCTGTGAGCCAGTGTCGGTATCATGTACCCCTGCGATGTATGACACCAATAAAGGAAAAATATTTATAAAAAAAAAAAAAAGGACCGGAGATTTTTATGTGAAATTTTTTGTTATGCTTTTTGCCTACAAACAGTCTGAGCAACTTAGAAAAAAAAAACCTCATGCCGCAGAGATCAGAGTTAAAGGAAACTTACAAAACCACAGATGGACTCTTTGCCCCAATCCCAGAGGAGAGAGACTGCTGAAGTAGCTAATCCTTATTTGCCTATCACAAAGTGTAATATGGTCATTGAAATAGGGGTTTTGCCTTGCAGCCATAGTCAGGGTTCAAGAAGTGAGTCAGCCCTTAAAAGGGATAGGTGTTTGTTGTTTCAAAAGTTTAGCTGAAGCAGTGTGTGTGTGGGGGGATGGGGAGATGGCTGTGTGTGTGTGGGGGAGAAGGCTGTGTGTGTGGGGGGGAGGGAGATGGCTGTGTGGAGGTAGGAGAAGGCTGTTTGTGTGTGTGGGGGGGAGAAGGTTGTGTGTGGGGGGTGAGAGAAGACTGTGTGTTTGTGTGGGGGGGAGACGGCTGTGTGTGTGGGGGGAGACGGCTGTGTGTGTGGGGGGGAGGGGAGAAAGCTGTGTCTGTGTGTGGGGGGGGGTAGACGGCTGAGTGTGTGTGGGGGGGAGAAGGCTGAGTGTGTGTGTGTGGGGGGGAAAGGGGAAGGCTGTGTGTTTGTGGGAGAAGGCTGTGTGTGTGTGTGTGGGAGAAGGCTCTATGTGGGGGGGGAAGAAGGATCTATGTGGGTGGTGTGGGGCAAAGGGTGTGTGTGTGTGTGGGGGGGTAGAAGGCAGTGTGTGTGTATGGGGGGAAGAAGGCTGTGTGTGTGGGGGGAGAAAGCTGTGTGTGTTGGGGGGGAGAAAACAGTGTCTGCGGGGGGTGGAGGAAGAAGGCTGTGTGTGGAGGAGAAGTCTGTTTGTGTGGGGGGGACGAGAAGGCTGTTTGTGTGTGGGGGGGGGGAGGGAGAAGGCTGTGTGTGGGGGGGGGGGGGAGAAGGCTGTATGAGGTGGGGAGAAGGCACTGTGTTTGTCGGGGGAGAAGGCTTTGTGTTTGTGGGTGGAGAAGGCTTTGTGTGTGTGGGGAAGAAGTCTGTGTGTGTGGGGGGGGGGGGGGGGAGAAGGCTGTGTGTGTGGGGGGAGAAGAATGCTCTGTGGTGTGTGGGGGGAAGAAGGCTCTGTGTGGGGGTGGGGCAAAGGGTGTGTGTGTGTGTGTGTGTGTGTGTGTGTGTGTGTGTGTGTGTGTGTGTGTGTGTGTGTGTGTGTGTAGGGGGGGAGACGGCTATGTGTCTGTGTGTGTGTGGGAGAAGGCTGTGTGTGTGTATGTGGGGGGGAAGAAGAAGGAGTGTGTGTGGTGGGGAGAAGGCTGAGTGTGTGTGGGGGCAGGGGGAGAAGGCTGTGTGTGTGTAGGAGAAGGCTGTGTGTGTGGCGGGCAGAGAAGACTATGTGTGTGTGGGGGGGGGGGGGGAAAGGCTGTGTGTGCAGGGGAGAAGGCTGTGGAGACAGAGCAGTTTTCTTGAGTCTCCCAGGAGAGACTGACCAAGAGAACACAGATCTCTGGAGCTGACCTGTCTTGAGCTCTGCAAGAAGAAACAGCAGAGCTGCTTACAAGACACAGTGAAGACTTCTAAACCTGGATGCTGATATTTCTGTACATGCACGGGTGCGATTCCAGGAGAGCAGAGAAGCTTACTCTACAGCAGCTACAGATAAGACTTTCATTATTAAGAGACTGCTTATATCTGCTTATTTCATGCTATATGTTTTGGGGCTGCGAGACATGCTTGGCTTAGGGAGTTGTGAATTAATTGCATGGTATTTTCACTAGAGATACTCCCAAGTAAATAGAAGTTTGTTCCCACCCCCCCCCTGTGTTTGGATGATTTCTTGATGAAAAGGCACAATAAAGCCTTATTATAATTTCACCTTATAAAAGTCTCCAATTGTGTACCTCTGTGAACGTCCGTCTACATATGGTGTCAGAAGTGGGATGAGAGGTGTCTTTGAAGTTAAAAAGGACCGGAGGTTTTATGTGAATTTTTTTGTTATGCTTTTGCCTACAAACAGTCTGAGCAACTTAGAAAAAAAAACCTCATGCCGCAGAGATCAGAGTTAAAGGGAAACTTACAAAACCACAGATGGACTCTTTGCCCCAATCCCCAGAGGAGAGAGACTGCTGAAGTAGCTAATCCTTATTTGCCTATCACAAAGTGTAATATGGTCATTGAAATAGGGGTTTTGCCTTCCAGCCATAGTCAGGGTTCAAGAAGTGAGTCAGCCCTTAAAAGGGATAGGTGTTTCTTGTTTTCAAAAGTTTCGCTGAAGCAGTGTGTGTGTGTGGGGGGATGGGAGATGGCTGTGTGTGTGTGGGGGGAGAAGGCTGTGTGTGTGGGGGGGGAGGGAGATGGCTGTGTGGAGGGTAGGAGAAGGCTGTTGTGTGTGTGGGGGTGGAGAAGGTTGTGTGTGGGGGGTGAGAGAAGACTGTGTGTTTGTGTGGGGGGAGGGGGAGAAGGCTTGTGTGTGTGTGTGGAGAGGGAGAAGTCTGTGTGTGTGTGTGTGGGGGGGGAGAAGTCTGTGTGTGGGGGGGAAGGCTGTGTGGGGGGTGGGAAAAGGCTGTGTGTGTGCGGGGGGGGGGAGAAGGCTGTGTGTGTGGGGGGGGGAAGAAGGCTCTGTGTGGTGTGGGGGGGGAGAAGGCTTTGTGTGGGGGGGGGGAGAAGGCTGTGTGTGGGGGTGGGGCAAAGGGTATGTGTGTGTGTGTGTGTGTGTGTGTGTGTAGGGGGAGACGCTGTGTGTGTGGGGGGGAGGGGAGAAAGCTGTGTGTGTGTGGGGGGGGGGGAGGGGTAGACGGCTGTGTGTGTGTGGGGGGGAAAGGGGAAGGCTGTGTGTTTGTGGGAGAAGTCTGTGTGTGTGTGGGGGGGAAGAAGCTCTATGTGGGGGGGGGGAAGAAGGATCTATGTGGGTGGTGGTGGGCAAAGGGTGTGTGTGTGTGGGGGGGGGGAAAGGCAGTGTGTGTGTTGGGGGAGAAGGCTGTGTGTGGGGGGGAGAAGGCTGTGTGTGTGTGGGGGAGAAAGCTGTGTGTGTTGGGGGGAGAAACAGTGTCTGCGGGGGTGGAGGAAGAAGGCTGTGTGTGGAGGAGAAGTCTGTTTGTGTGGGGGGGACGAGAAGGCTGTTTGTGTGTGGGGGGGAGGGAGAAGGCAGTGAGAGTTTTGGGGGTGGGGTGGGAAGGGAGAAAGCTGTGTGTGTGGGGGCTGGGGGGTGAGAAGGCTGTGTTTGGGGAGGGAGAAGGCAGTGTCTGCGGGGGAGGAGAAGGCTGTTTGTGGGTGGGGGGTGAAGGCAGTGTCTGCGGAGGGGGGGAGAAGGCAGAGTGTGTGTTGGGGTTTGGGGAGAAGGGAGAAGGCTTTGTGTGTGTGTAGGGGAGAGGGCTGTGTGGGAGGGAGAAGGATCGGAAGTGGGGGGGGGAGAGATGGCTGTATGTGGGGGGGGAGAGAAGGCTGTATGTTGGGAGGGAGAAGGCTGTGTGGGGGGGAGGCTGTGTGTGTGTGGGGGGGGGGGAGGGGAGAAGGCTGTGTATGTGTGTGGGGGGGAGAAGGCTGAGAGTGTGTGGGGGGGGGGGAAGGCTGTGTGTGTGTGGGCGGGGATGGGAGAAGGCTGTGTGTGTTTGGGGGGAGGGAGACGGCTGTGTGGAGGTAGGAGAAGGCTGTTTGTGTGCAAGGGGGGAGAAGGCTGTGTGTGGGGGGTGAGAGAAGTATGTGTGTGGGGGGGGGGAGAAGGCTGTGTGAGTGGGGGGAGAAGGCTGTGTGTGTGGGTTGGAGAAGGCTGTGTGTGTGGGAGGAGAAGGCTGTGTGTGTGTTGGGGGGGAGAGAAGGGGGGATAGAATACTGTGTGTGTGTGTGGGGGGGAAGTCTGTGTGGGGGGAGGGAGAAGGCTGTGTGTGAGGGGGCGAAGGCTGTTGGGACGGAGAAGGCTGTGTGTGTGTGTGGAAGGAGAAGGCTGTGGTGTGTGGGAGGGTAGAAGACTGTGTGGGGTGGGGAGAAGCCTGTGTGGGGGGGAGAAGGCTGTGTGTGTGGTGGGAGGGGAGAAGGCTGTGTGTGTGGGGAGATGGGAGAAGGCTGTGTGTGTGTGGGGGGTGCAAAAGCTGTGTGTGTGTGGGGAGGAGGGACACAGCTGTGTGGAGGTAGGAGAAGGCTGTGTGTGGGGGAAGGCTGTGTGTGGGGTGAGAGAAGTCTGTGTGTGGGGGGGAGAGAAGACTTGTGTGTTTGAGTGGGGGGAGTGGGAGAGGCTGTGTGTGTGTGGAGAGGGAGAAGTCTGTGTGTGTGTGGGGGGAGAAGTCTGTGTGTGTGGGGGGGGGGAGAAGGCTGTATGTGTGGGGGGAGAAGAAGGCTCTGTGGTGTGTGGGGGGAAGAAGGCTCTGTGTGGTGTGGGGGGGGGGAAGGCTGTGTGTGGGGGTGGGGCAAAGGGTGTGTGTGTGTGTGTGTGTGTGTGTGTGTGTGTGTGTGTGTGTGTGTGTGTGTGTGTGTGTGTGTGTGTGTGTGTGTGTGTGTGTGTGTAGGGGGGGAGACGGCTATGTGTCTGTGTGTGGGGGTGAGAAGGCTGTGTGTGTGTATGTGGGGGGGAAGAAGGAGTGTGTGTGGTGGAGAAGGCTGAGTGTGTGTGGGGGCAGGGGGAGAAGGCTGTGTGTGTGTAGGAGAAGGCTGTGTGTGGTGGCGGGCAGAGAAGGCTGTGTGTGTGTGGGGGGGGGGAAAGGCTGTGTGTGCAGGGGGAGAAGGCTGTGGAGACAGAGCAGTTTTCTTGAGTCTCACAGGAGAGACTGACCAAGAGAACACAGATCTCTGGAGCTGACCTGTCTTGAGCTCTGCCAAGAAGAAACAGCAGAGCTGCTTACAAGACACAGTGAAGACTTCTAAACCTGGATGCTGATATTTTCTGTGCACGCACGGGTGCGGTTCCAGGAGAGCAGAGAAGCTTACTCTACAGCAGCTAACAGATAAGACTTTCATTATTAAGAGACTGCTTATATCTGCTTATTTCATGCTATATGTTTTGGGGCTGCGAGACATGCTTGACTTAGGGAGTTGTGAATTAATTGCATGGTATTTTCACTAGAGATACTCCCAAGTAAATAGAAGTTTGTTCCCCCCCCCCCCTGTGTTTGGATGATTTCTTGATGAAAAGGCACAATAAAGCCTTATTATAATTTCACCTTTTAAAAGTCTCCAATTGTGTACCTCTGTGAACGTCCGTCTACATATGGTGTCAGAAGTGGGATGAGAGGTGTCTTTGAAGTTAAAAAGGACCGGAGATTTTTATGTGAAATTTTTTGTTATGCTTTTTGCCTACAAACAGTCTGAGCAACTTAGAAAAAAAAACCTCATGCCGCAGAGATCAGAGTTAAGGGAAACTTACAAAACCACAGATGGACTCTTTGCCCCAATCCCCAGAGGAGAGAGACTGCTGAAGTAGCTAATACTTATTTGCCTATCACAAAGTGTAATATGGTCATTGAAATAGGGGTTTTGCCTTGCAGCCATAGTCAGGGTTCAAGAAGTGAGTCAGCCCTTAAAAGGGATAGGTGTTTGTTGTTTTCAAAAGTTTAGCTGAAGCAGTGTGTGTGTGGGGGGATGGGAGATGGCTGTGTGTGTGTGGGGGAGAAGGCTGTGTGTGTGGGGGGGAGGGAGATGGCTGTGTGGAGGTAGGAGAAGGCTGTTTGTGTGTGTGGGGGGGAGAAGGTTGTGTGTGGGGGGTGAGAGAAGACTGTGTGTTTGTGTGGGGTGGAGACGGCTGTGTGTGTGGGGGGGGGGGGGGGAGGGGAGAAAGCTGTGTCTGTGTGTGGGGGGGGGGGGGTAGACGGCTGAGTGTGTGTGGGGGGGGAGAAGGCTGTGTGTGTGGGGGGAGAAGAAGGCTCTGTGGTGTGTGGGGGGAAGAAGGCTCTGTGTGGGGGTGGGGCAAAGGGTGTGTGTGTGTGTGTGTGTGTGTGTGTGTGTGTGTGTGTGTGTGTGTGTGTGTGTGTGTGTGTGTGTAGGGGGGGAGACAGCTATGTGTCTGTGTGTGTGGGGGAGAAGGCTGTGTGTGTGTATGTGGGGGGGAAGAAGGAGTGTGTGTGGTGGGAGAAGGCTGAGTGGTGTGTGGGGGCAGGGGGAGAAGGCTGTGTGTGTGTAGGAGAAGGCTGTGTGTGTGGCGGGCAGAGAAGGCTGTGTGTGTGTGGGGGGGGGGGGAAAGGCTGTGTGTGCAGGGGGAGAAGGCTGTGGAGACAGAGCAGTTTTCTTGAGTCTCCCAGGAGAGACTGACCAAGAGAACACAGATCTCTGGAGCTGACCTGTCTTGAGCTCTGCCAAGAAGAAACAGCAGAGCTGCTTACAAGACACAGTGAAGACTTCTAAACCTGGATGCTGATATTTTCTGTGCACGCACGGGTGCGGTTCCAGGAGAGCAGAGAAGCTTACTCTACAGCAGCTAACAGATAAGACTTTCATTATTAAGAGACTGCTTATATCTGCTTATTTCATGCTATATGTTTTGGGGCTGCGAGACATGCTTGACTTAGGGAGTTGTGAATTAATTGCATGGTATTTTCACTAGAGATACTCCCAAGTAAATAGAAGTTTGTTCCCCCCCCCCCTGTGTTTGGATGATTTCTTGATGAAAAGGCACAATAAAGCCTTATTATAATTTCACCTTATAAAAGTCTCCAATTGTGTACCTCTGTGAACGTCCGTCTACATATGGTGTCAGAAGTGGGATGAGAGGTGTCTTTGAAGTTAAAAAGGACCGGAGATTTTTATGTGAAATTTTTTGTTATGCTTTTTGCTACAAACAGTCTGAGCAACTTAGAAAAAAAACCTCATGCCGCAGAGATCAGAGTTAAAGGGAAACTTACAAAACCACAGATGGACTCTTTGCCCCAATCCCCAGAGGAGAGAGACTGCTGAAGTAGCTAATACTTATTTGCCTATCACAAAGTGTAATATGGTCATTGAAATAGGGGTTTTGCCTTGCAGCCATAGTCAGGGTTCAAGAAGTGAGTCAGCCCTTAAAAGGGATAGGTGTTTGTTGTTTTCAAAAGTTTAGCTGAAGCAGTGTGTGTGTGGGGGGATGGGAGATGGCTGTGTGTGTGTGGGGGGAGAAGGCTGTGTGTGTGGGGGGGAGGGAGATGGCTGTGTGGAGTAGGAGAAGGCTGTTTGTGTGTGTGGGGGGGAGAAGGTTGTGTGTGGGGGGTGAGAGAAGACTGTGTGTTTGTGTGGGGTGGAGACGGCTGTGTGTGTGGGGGGGGGGGGGGGAGGGGAGAAAGCTGTGTCTGTGTGTGGGGGGGGGGGGTAGACGGCTGAGTGTGTGTGGGGGGGAGAAGGCTGTGTGTGTGGGGGGAGAAGAAGGCTCTGTGGTGTGTGGGGGGAAGAAGGCTCTGTGTGGGGGTGGGGCAAAGGGTGTGTGTGTGTGTGTGTGTGTGTGTGTGTGTGTGTGTGTGTGTGTGTGTGTGTGTGTGTGTGTAGGGGGGGAGACAGCTATGTGTCTGTGTGTGTGGGGGAGAAGGCTGTGTGTGTGTATGTGGGGGGGAAGAAGGAGTGTGTGTGGTGGGAGAAGGCTGAGTGTGTGTGGGGGCAGGGGGAGAAGGCTGTGTGTGTGTAGGAGAGGCTGTGTGTGTGGCGGGCAGAGAAGGCTGTGTGTGTGTGGGGGGGGGAAAGGCTGTGTGTGCAGGGGGAGAAGGCTGTGGAGACAGAGCAGTTTTCTTGAGTCTCCCAGGAGAGACTGACCAAGAGAACACAGATCTCTGGAGCTGACCTGTCTTGAGCTCTGCCAAGAAGAAACAGCAGAGCTGCTTACAAGACACAGTGAAGACTTCTAAACCTGGATGCTGATATTTTCTGTGCACGCACGGGTGCGGTTCCAGGAGAGCAGAGAAGCTTACTCTACAGCAGCTAACAGATAAGACTTTCATTATTAAGAGACTGCTTATATCTGCTTATTTCATGCTATATGTTTTGGGGCTGCGAGACATGCTTGACTTAGGGAGTTGTGAATTAATTGCATGGTATTTTCACTAGAGATACTCCCAAGTAAATAGAAGTTTGTTCCCCCCCCCCTGTGTTTGGATGATTTCTTGATGAAAAGGCACAATAAAGCCTTATTATAATTTCACCTTATAAAAGTCTCCAATTGTGTACCTCTGTGAACGTCCGTCTACATATGGTGTCAGAAGTGGGATGAGAGGTGTCTTTGAAGTTAAAAAGGACCGGAGATTTTTATGTGAAATTTTTTGTTATGCTTTTTGCCTACAAACAGTCTGAGCAACTTAGAAAAAAAAACCTCATGCCGCAGAGATCAGAGTTAAAGGGAAACTTACAAAACCACAGATGGACTCTTTGCCCCAATCCCCAGAGGAGAGAGACTGCTGAAGTAGCTAATCCTTATTTGCCTATCACAAAGTGTAATATGGTCATTGAAATAGGGGTTTTGCCTTGCAGCCATAGTCAGGGTTCAAGAAGTGAGTCAGCCCTTAAAAGGGATAGGTGTTTGTTGTTTTCAAAAGTTTCGCTGAAGCAGTGTGTGTGTGGGGGATGGGAGATGGCTGTGTGTGTGTGGGGGGAGAAGGCTGTGTGTGTGGGGGGGAGGAGATGGCTGTGTGGAGGTAGGAGAAGGCTGTTTGTGTGTGTGGAGGGGAGAAGGTTGTGTGTGGGGGGTGAGAGAAGACTGTGTGTTTGTGTGGGGGGAGGGGGAGAAGGCTGTGTGTGTGTGTGGAGAGGGAGAAGTCTGTGTGTGTGTGTGTGGGGGGGGGGGAGAAGTCTGTGTGTGGGGGGGAAGGCTGTGTGGGGGGGTGGGAAAAGGCTGTGTGTGTGCGGGGGGGGGGAGAAGGCTGTGTGTGTGTGGGGGGGAAGAAGGCTCTGTATGGTGTGGGGGGGAGTAGGCTTTGTGTGGGGGGGGGAGAAGGCTGTGTGTGGGGGTGGGGCAAAGGGTATGTGTGTTTGTGTGTGTGTGTGTGTGTGTGTGTGTAGGGGGGAGACGGCTGTGTGTGATCGGGGGGAGGGAGAAAGCTGTGTGTGTGTGTGGGGGGGGGGGGGTAGATGGCTGAGTGTGTGTGGGGGGGAGAAGGCTGAGTGTGTGTGTGGGGGGGGGGAAAGGGAAGGCTGTGTGTTTGTGGGAGAAGGCTGTGTGTGTGTGGGAGAAGGCTCTATGTGGGGGCGGGAAGAAGGATCTATGTGGGTGGTGGTGGGGCAAAGGGTGTGTGTGTGTGTGGGGGGGTAGAAGGCAGTGTGTGTGTGTGGGGGGAAGAAGGCTGTGTGTGTGGGGGGAGAAAGCTGTGTGTGTTGGGGGGGAGAAAACAGTGTCTGCGGGGGGTGGAGGAAGAAGGCTGTGTGTGGAGGAGAAGTCTGTTTGTGTGGGGGGGACGAGAAGGCTGTTTGTGTGTGGGGGGAGGGAGAAGGCTGTGTGTGGGGGGGGGGGGAGAAGGCTGTATGATGTGGGGAGAAGGCACTTGGTTTGTGGGGGGAGAAGGCTTTGTGTTTGCGGGGGGAGAAGGCTTTGTGTTTGTGGGGGAGAAGGCTTTGTGTTTGTGGGGGGAGAAGGCTTTGTGTTTGTGGGGGAGAAGGCTGTTTGTTGGGGAGGGGGTGAGAAGGCTGTGAGAGTTTTGGGGGTGGGGGGGAAGGGAGAAGGCTATGTGTGTGGGGGCTGGGGGGTGAGAAGGCTGTGTTTGGGGGAGGGAGAAGGCAGTGTCTGCGGAGGAGGAGAAGGCTGTTTGTGGTGGGGGGGGGTGAAGCAGTGTCTGCGGAGGGGGGGAGAAGGCAGAGTGTGTGTTGGGGTTTGGGGAGAAGGGAGAAGGCTTTGTGTGTGTGTAGGGGAGAGGGCTGTGTGGGGGGAGAAGGATCGGAGTGGGGGGGGGGAGAGATGGCTGTATGTGGGGGGGGGAGAGAAGGCTGTATGTGGGGAGGGAGAAGGCTGTGTGGGGGGGAGGCTGTGTGTGTGTGGGGGGGGGGAGGGGAGAAGGCTGTGTATGTGTGTGGGGGGGAGGGAGACGGCTGTGTGGAGGTAGGAGAAGGCTGTTTGTGTGCAGGGGGGGAGAAGGCTGTGTGTGGGGGGTGAGAGAAGTATGTGTGTGTGGGGGGGGAGAAGGCTGTGTGAGTGGGGGGGGGGAGAAGGCTGTTTGCAGGGGGAGAAGGCTGTGTGTGTGGGTTGGAGAAGGCTGTGTGTGTGGGAGGAGAAGGCTGTGTGTGTGTTGGGGGGGGGAGAGAAGGAGGGATAGAATACTGTGTGTGTGTGTGTGGGGTGGGAAGTCTGTGTAGGGGAGGGAGAAGGCTGTGTGTGAGGGGGCGAAGGCTGTGGGGCGGAGAAGGCTGTGTGTGTGTAGGAAGGAGAAGGCTGTGTGTCTGGGAGGGTAGAAGACTGTGCGCGGTGGGGAGAAGCCTGTGTGGGGGGGGAGAAGGCTGTGTGTGTGGGGGAGGGGAGAAGGCTGTGTGTGTGTGGGGGGGGGATGGGAGAAGGCTGTGTGTGTGTGGGGGGGAGGGACACAGCTGTGTGGAGGTAGGAGAAGGCTGTGTGTGGGGGGGAAGGCTGTGTGTGGGGGGTGAGAGAAGTCTATGTGTGCGGGGGGGGAGAGAAGACTGTGTGTTTGAGTGGGGGGAGGGGGAGAAGGCTGTGTGTGTGTGGAGAGGGAGAAGTCTGTGTGTGTGTGGGGGGAGAAGTCTGTGTGTGTATGGGGAAGACCGTGTGTTTGTGCGTGGGGGGGGGAGGCCGTGTGGGGGGGGTGGGAAAAGCCTGTGTGTGTGTGTGGGGGGGGAGAAGGCTGTGTGTGTGGGGGGAGAAGAAGGCTCTGTGGTGTGTGGGGGGAAGAAGGCTCTGTGTGGTGTGGGGGGGGGGGGAGAAGGCTGTGTGTGGGGTTGGGGCAAAGGGTGTGGTGTGTGTGTGTGTGTGTGTGTGTGTAGGGGGGAGACGGCTATGTGTCTGTGTGTGGGGGGAGAAGGCTGTGTGTGTGTATGTGGGAGGGAAGAAGGAGTGTGTGTGGGGGGAGAAGGCTTAGTGTGTGTGGGAGCAGGGGGAGAAGGCTTAGTGTGTGTAGGAGAAGGCTGTGTGTGTGGGGGCAGAGAAGGCTGTGTGTGTGTGTGGGGGGGAAAAGCTGTGTGTGCAGGGGGAGAAGGCTGTGGAGACAGAGCAGTTTTCTTGAGTCTCCCAGGAGAAACTGACCAAGAGAACACAGATCTCTGGAGCTGACCTGTCTTGAGCTCTGCCAAGAAGAAACAGCAGAGCTGCTTACAAGACACAGTGAAGACTTCTAAACCTGGATGCTGATATTTTCTGTGCACGCACGGGTGCGGTTCCAGGAGAGCAGAGAAGCTTACTCTACAGCAGCTAACAGATAAGACTTTCATTATTAAGAGACTGCTTATATCTGCTTATTTCATGCTATATGTTTTGGGGCTGCGAGACATGCTTGACTTAGGGAGTTGTGAATTAATTGCATGGTATTTTCACTAGAGATACTCCAAGTGAATAGAAGCTTTGTTCCCCCCCCCCCCCCTGTGTTTGGATGATTTCTTGATGAAAAGGCACAATAAAGCCTTATTATAATTTCACCTTATAAAAGTCTCCAATTGTGTACCTCTGTGAACGTCCGTCTACATATGGTGTCAGAAGTGGGATGAGAGGTGTCTTTGAAGTTAAAAAAGGACCGGAGATTTTTATGTGAAATTTTTTGTTATGCTTTTTGCCTACAAACAGTCTGAGCAACTTAGAAAAAAAAACCTCATGCAGCAGAGATCAGAGTTAAAGGGAAACTTACAAAACCACAGATGGACTCTTTGCCCCAATCCCCAGAGGAGAGAGACTGCTGAAGTAGCTAATTCTTATTTGCCTATCACAAAGTGTAATATGGTCATTGAAATAGGGCTTTTGCCTTCCAGCCATACTGTAGTCAGGGTTCAAGAAGTGAGTCAGCCCTTAAAAGGCATAGGTGTTTGTTGTTTTCATAAATTTCGCTGAAGCAGTGTGTGTGTGTGTGTGGGGGGGGGGGGGTGGGAGATGGCTGTGTGTGTGGGGGGGGAGAAGGCTGTGTGTGTGGGGGGGAGGAGACGGCTGTGTGGAGGTAGGAGAAGGCTGTTTGTGTGTGGGGGGGGAGAAGGTTGTGTGTGGGGGGTGAGAGAAGACTGTGTGTTTGTGTGGGGGAAGGGGGAGAAGCCTGTGTGTGTGGAGAGGGAGAAGTCTGTGTGTGTGTGTGGGGGGGAGAAGTCTGTGTTTGGGGGGGAAGGCTGTGTGGGGGGGGGGTGGGGGGAAAAGGCTGTGTGTGTGCGGGGGGGGGAGAAGGCTCTGTATGGTGTGGGGGGGAAGAAGGCTCTGTGTGGTGTGGGGGGGGGAGAAGGCTTTGTGTGGGGGGGGAGAAGGCTGTGTGTGGGGTGGGGCAAAGGGTATGTGTGTGTGTGTGTGTGTGTGTGTGTGTGTGTGTGTGTGTGTGTGTGTGTGTGTGTGTGTGTGTGTGTGTGTGTGTGTGTGTGTGTGTGTGTAGGGGAGAGACGGCTGTGTGTGTGTGGGGGGGGGAGGGGAGAAAGCTGTGTGTGTGTGTGGGGGGGGGGGAGAAGGCTGAGTGTGTGTGTGTGGGGGGGGGGGAAAGGGGAAGGCTGTGTGTTTGTGTAAGAAGGCTGTGTGTGTGTGGGGGGGAGAAGGCTCTATGTGGGTGGGAAGAAGGATCTATGTGGGTGGTGGTGGGGCAAAGGGTGTGTGTGTGTGGGGGGGGGGGGTAGAAGGCAGTGTGTGTGTGTGGGGGGAGAAGGCTGTGTGTGGGGGGGTGGAGTAATCTGTGTGTGTGTTGGGGGAGAAAGCTGTGTGTGTTGGGGGGGAGAAAACAGTGTCTGCGGGGGGGGGGGGGAGGAAGAAGGCTGTGTGTGGGAGTAGAAGTCTGTTTGTGTGGGGGGGACGAGAAGGCTGTTTGTGTGTGGGGGGGCAGGAGAAGGCTGTATGAGGTGGGGAGAAGGCAGTGTGTTTATGGGGGGAGAAGGCTTTGTGTTTGTGGGGGGAGAAGGCTTTGTGTTTGTGGGGGGAGAAGGCTTTGTGTTTGTGGGGGGAGAAGGCTGTTTGTTGGGGGGGGGTGAGAAGGCTGTGAGAGTTTTTGGGGTGGGGAGAAGGGAGAAGGCTGTGTGTGTAGGGGCTGGGGGGGTGAGAAGGCTGTGTTTGGGGGAGGGAGAAGCAGTGTCTGCGGGGGGAGGAGAAGGCTGTTTGTGGGTGGGGGGGTGAAGGCAGGGTCTGCTGAGGGGGGGGAGAAGGCCGTTTGTGGGTGGGTGGGAGAAGGCAGAGTGTGTGTTGGGGTTTGGGGAGAAGGGAGAAGGCTTTGTGTGTGTGTAGGGGAGAGGGCTGTGTGGGGGGGGAGAAGGATCGGAGTGGGGGGGGAGAGATGGCTGTATGTGGGGTGGGGAGAGAAGGCTGTATGTGGGGAGGGAGAAGGCTGTGTGGGGGGGAGGCTGTGTGTGTATGGGGGGGAGAAGGCTGTGTGTGGGGGTGGGGCAAAGCGTGTGTGTGTGGGAGAAGGCTGTGTGTGTGGGGGGAGGGAGGGGAGAAGGCTGTGTGTGTGGGGGGGGGAGGGAGCGGAGAAAGCTGTGTGTGTGGGGGGGGGAGGGGAGAAGGCTGTGTGTGTGTGCGGTGGGAGAAGGCTGAGTGTGTGTGTGGGGGAGAAGACTTTGTGTGTGTGTGGGGTGAGGCTGTGTGTGTGTGTGTGGGGGGGGGGGGAGAAGGCTGTGTGTGTGTGTGGCGGGGGGGAGCGGAGAAGGCTGTGTGTGTGTGGGGGGGGGGAGGGAGGGGAGAAGGCTGTGTGTGTGTGCGGTGGGAGAAGGCTGAGTGTGTGTGGGGGGGAGAAGACTGGGTGTGTGTGTGGGGGGGAGGCTGTGTGTGTGTGTGTGTGGGGGGGGGAGAAGGCTGTGTGGGGGGGAGGAGAAGGCTGTGTGTGTGGGGGGGGTGGGGGTGAGAAGGCTGTGTGTGTGGGGGGGTTGGGAGAAGGTTTGTGTGTGTGTGGGAGAAGGCTGTGTGTGTGTGAGGGGGAGAAGGCTGTGTGGGGGGGGGGGGGTAGAAGGCTGTGTGTGTATAGGGGCGAGAAAGCTTTGTGTTTGTGGGGGGAGAAGGCTTTGTGTTTGTGGGGGGAGAAGGCTTTGTGTTTGTGGGGGGAGAATGCTGTTTGTTGGGGGGAGGTGAGAAGGCTGTGAGTGTTTTGGGGGTGGGGGGGAAGGGAGATGACTGTGTGTGTGGGGGTTGGGGGGGTGAGAAGGCTGTGTTTGGGGGAGGGAGAAGGCAGTGTATGCGGGGGGAGGAGAAGGCTGTTTGTGGGTGGGGGGGGTGAAGGCAGTGTCTGCGGAGGGGGGAGAAGGCTGTTTGTGGGTGGGGGGGAGAAGGCAGAGTGTGTGTTGGGGTTTGGGGAGAAGGGAGAAGGCTTTGTGTGTGTGTAGGGGAGAGGGCTGTGTGGGGGGGAGAAGGATCGAAGTGGGGGGGGGGGAGAGAAGGCTGTATGTGGGGTGGGAGAGAGAAGGCTGTATGTGGGGGTGGGGCAAAGTGTGTGTGTGGGAGAAGGCTGTGTGTGTGTGGGGGGGGGAGGGAGGGTAGAAGGCTGTGTGTGTGTGTGTGGGGGGGGGGAGCGGAGAAGGCTGTGTGTGTGGGGGGGGAGGGAGGGGAGAAGGCTGTGTGTGTGTGCGGTGGGAGAAGGCTGAGTGTGTGTGGGGGGGAGAAGACTGGGTGTGTGTGTGGGGGGGAGGCTGTGTGTGTGTGTGGGGGGGGGGAGAAGGCTGTGTGGGGGGGAGGAGAAGGCTGTGTGTGTGTGGGGGGTGGGGGTGAGAAGGCTGTGTGTGTGGGGGGGTTGGGAGAAGGTTTGTGTGTGTGTGGGAGAAGGCTGTGTGTGTGTGTGAGGGGGAGAAGGCTGTGTGTGTGTGGGGGGGAGAAGGCTGTGTGTGTATAGGGGCGAGAAAGCTTTGTGTTTGTGGGGGGAGAAGGCTTTGTGTTTGTGGGGGGAGAAGGCTGTTTGTTGGGGGGGGGGTGAGAAGACTGTGAGAGTTTTGGGGGTGGGGGGGAAGGGAGAAGGCTGTGTGTGTGGGAGGGAGAAGGCAGTGTCTGCGGGGGGAGGAGAAGGCTGTTTGAGGGTGGGGGGGAGAAGGCAGAGTGTGTGTTGGGGTTTGGGGAGAAGGGAGAAGGCTTTGTGTATGTGTAGGGTAGAAGGCTGTGTGGGGGGGAGAAGGATCTGAGTGGGGGGGAGAGAAGGCTGTATGTGGGGGGGGGGGAGAGAAGGCTGTATGTGGGGAGGGAGAAGGCTGTGTGGAGGGGTAGGCTGTGTGTTTGTGGGGGGGTGAAGGCTGTGTGTGGGGGTGGGGCAAAGTGTGTGTGTGTGGGAGAAGGCTGTGTGTGTGTGGGGGGGAGGGTGGGGAGAAGGCTGTGTGTGTGTGCGGTGGGAGAAGGCTGAGTGTGTGGGGGGAGATGACTGGGTGTGTGTGTGGGGGGGGGGGAGAAGGCTGTGTGTGTGGGGGGAGAAGGCTGTGTGTGTGGGGGGGGGGGTGAGAAGGCTGTGTGTGTGGGGGGGTTGGGAGAAGGTTTGTGTGTGTGTGGGAGAAGGCTGTGTGTGTGTGAGGGGGAGAAGACTGTGTGTGTGTAGGGGGAGAAAGCTGTGTGGGGGGGTAGAAGGCTCTATGTGTGGGGGGGCAGAAGGATCTGTGTGGGGAGGGGGGGAAAGAAGGCTGTATGTGGGGGGGGGAGAAGGCTGTATAGAGGGGGAGGCTGTGTGTGTGTGGGGGGGGGAGAAGACTGTGTGTGTGTGTGTGTGTGTGTGTGTTTGTGTGTGTGTGTGTGTGTGTGTGGCAGGGGATAGAGCTGTGTGTGTGTGTGTGTGTGTGGCGGGGAGAGAGCTGTGTGTGTGTGGGGGGGGGGGGGAGAAGGCTGTGTGTGGGGGGGAGAAGGCTTTGTGTGGGGGGGGAGAAGGCTGTGTGAGTGGGGAAGGAAGAAGGCTCTGTGTGGGGGGGGAGAGAAGGCTTTATGTGGGGGGGGGAAAGGCTGTGTGGAGGGGGAGGCTGTGTGTGTGGGGGGGAGAAGGCTGTGTGTGGGGGGGAGAAGGCTGTGTGAGGTGGGGAGAAGGCTGTGTGTGTGGGGGGGAGAAGGCTGTGTGTTTGTGGGGGGAGAAGGCTGTGTGTTTGTGGGGGGAGAAGGCTGTTTGTTGGGGGGGGGGTGAGATGGCTGTTAGAGTGTTGGGGGTAGGGGGAAGGGAGAAGGCTGTGTGTGTCAGGGTTGGGGGGGTGAGAATGATGTGTTGGGGGGGGAGAAGGCAGTGTCTGCAGGGGGGGTGAGAAGGCTGTTTGTGGGTGGGGGGGTGAAGGCAGTGTTTGCGGAGGGGGGAGAAGGCTGTTTGTGGGTGGGGGGGTGAAGGCAGTGTTTGCGGATGGGGGAGAAGGCTGTTTGTGGGTGGGGGGAGAAGGCAAAGTGTGTGTTGGGGTTTGGGGTTGAAGGGAGAGGGCTGTGTGTGTGTGGGGGGGGGGGAGAAAGCTGTGTGTTTTGGGGGAGAGTGTTGTGTGTGTGGGGGGAGAAGGCTGTGTGTCTGGTTGTGGGGACACTTATTTCGACTGAACCCCCTGTGATGAAGCAGGAATATCCTTAAACCTGACCTGTTGGGGGAGGGTCTTGAGGACAGGAGTCGGGAAGCACTATTTTAGAATTCAGTACAGTACAGTATGTGCTGGAGTGCAGCTTCAACTGTGGCAATGGGCTTATTATCCCAAATTACCCACTTTTCTGCATCAAACGGATTAACTGTCAGATAGAAAATCCCTTTACCTATCATCCGTTGTTATTACTTATTATACTGTACACACAGGTAATATCATGTCATTTCAGCTTGCAGTGCAGGTATTATAGGTTCTTATAGCAGTAATAGGGATAATGTTACATTATTTTTATCTGCTAGACACCTTTTTGTCCCTTTGTAATACCTGTTTAAAGACGTGGATCTTCCAACCCCTTTTTTTTTTACATAGGTATGAAGCAGGGGGTCTTCAGTGCTGAACTGTGTTAATTCCTGCTTCAGAGACCCCCTGCTTCCATACTTACCTTCGAAAGTTCTCCCGGTACCATCGACCTGTTGGGGGGGAAAAATGGCGTTTTAAATCTCCTGCGGCATGCTGGGTGAGAGAGAACACTCAGTCTGTGACTGAGCCACTGATTGGGCCACCTGTGCTGAAGCTGGGATATCCTTAAAACCTGATCAGTTGGGGGGGGGGAGGGGGGGTGGTCTTGAGGACTGGAGTTGAGCACCCTGCACAAGCAAACAGGGAATCAACAGTGCCGCTTATTTTTGAAACCACTTATTGGTGTAGCCAGACTTCCTGCTTTTATCACTGGGGTCAAGCTGCGGCCGCGGTACCGGAGGATTAATGCGGCGGAAAGGTCTGATTCGGACGCATGGATCCCCCCTCCCCCGCAGCGTCACAGCGGCAGACGTTGTGTCCGGCACCGCAGACATTCACTATTCCGGCTGTTGCTCCGGAGACGTTTAGTCTCACCACGTCGGTACATACCATTTACATCTGTACGCCGGTGCAGTCCGTCTCTGTGCGCAGATGGAGGAATCTCAGGTTAGGAGATAAGACGCTCACAAGTGCAGAAGACATGGAGTTAGATCTGGCGAGACTCGGCACGTACTGGAAGTCTCACTGTTTCCTTTGGGTTCGCTGAGTTCATGCTTATCAGCTACTTACGTTTTGTCTGTTTGATCTATCGATGGCGTCATAATTACTTGTAAACACAGAATAAAAAGGTAAATAACAATTAACCTTCATATTTACTTTGTTTCTCATTTGTGGAGGTGCCTGTGTGAGTGGTGGTGCCTGTGTGAGTGGAGGTGCCTGTGTGAGTGGAGGTGTCCGAGTGGATTGCAGGAGCAGTGGGAAAAACTAAAAGCCAAAATACTAAAAGTAACTGACCTGTGTGCTAGGCGAGTTAGTAATGTACAAGCACACGGAAAAGAAAGACAATATGATTCTCAAAGGAGGCGGTAGGTCTTATAAAAGCTACGAAGGCTTTTAGGAAATATACAGCAGCGGCAGCTCTTATTCGAGCAAATGCCGCTGGCTGTATGAGGCTGGGAAGCGGGTAGCCGCGGCGCATGGCGGCGCACTGTGACGTCACAGTCACATGCGCGCCAGGCTTCCCCGTCTTCCCCGGCTTCCCCAGGCTTCCCCGACACCCCTGGACATCAAATTAAGGTAAGCGGGGGTTCGGGGAAGCAGAGGGGCAGAGCAGAAGGGGTACAGGAGTCCGGAAGGGTGTGCAAATTGCGCGCGATGAGGAGGGGGGGTGAGTGGGGGAACGCGGCGGCGCGCGTGCATTACTGGCGGCAGCTGGGGCAGATCCCGGCATGCCGCCGGTATTTGTTGCAATAAGATATGTCGGTACTGTATACTGCGAGGGTAGAGAACGATATCAGGGTAGGAGGCTAAACAAATAACTAGGTGTACAAAGGCACAAGCAAAAGACAAAATTGCCCAGTCAGTAAAGAAATGAGAATACACAATGTTAACGTCTGCTACATCTGCACAGTGAATGTTACAGACACCGTGCCTGCCCGCAGAGCTTACACTCTATGCTTGGTGTGTGAGGCACAGGGAGAAAAAGTGACTTGCCTCGCACCACACGGAGGTTCGTTATGCTTCAAAGTGAGTGTTATGTTTTTGTGCCTCTCCTTCAGAGATAGAAGTCACTGATTTTGGAGATTTGCCACTTGCGTTCACGCTTGGAGGATCTGTCACATGATCGGTTCCGTCACGATGACGGAAGGGGGCGATAGGCCATCATCCTTATCTTTATTGGCTCTTACAGGCATAGGGTGGGCAAGAGGTTGAGTAAACCCTTGATTAACACATCGGCCCCCCCATTCAGTACCCCCCCCCCATGCAAAGAACAATATTCTTAATTTCCAAAGAAACCGAGACAGCCACATGTTCGCTTTAGCTGTGATTACATCTGTTTGATTGAAGACCATCAGGAGTTTTATTGCATTGGAGTTTTGCACTTTGTTAACCCTGCCTTTTGTCTGTTATTGTACATTGTTTTTTAACTTGGATATAATAAATTACTTGTGCAACCCTCCTTGCCCGGCTCGGCAGGCATTTACATCAAACTGACTATATACATGGCTGTGCTCAGTCTCTCACAACTGGTCAGGGTGCTGGGTCAGTGCAAGCTGGGCTCAGTCTCTCAGACCTGGTCAGGGTGCTGGGTCGGTGCAGGCTGTGGTCAGTCTCTCACACCTGGTCAGGGCTATGGGTCAGTGCAGGCTGGGGTCCGTCTCTCAGACCTGGTCAGGGTGCTGGGTCAGTGCAGGCTGGGATTAGTCTCTCATACCTGGTCACAGTGCTGGGTCAGTGCAGGCTGGGGTCAATCTCCCAGACCTGGTCAGGGTGCTGGGTCAGTGCAGGCTGGGCTCAGGTATCTCAGACCTGGTCAGGGTGCCGGGTCGGTGCAGGCTGGGCTCAGTATCTCAGACCTGGTCAGGGTGCTGGGTAGGGGCAAGCTGGGTGTGGATATGCAGATAAAATAATGATGGGCGCCAGGAACTTTTTATAGTACAAATAAGAACATTATTCAACATTCGTTTATAATTCCCGTCATACAAAAATAGACTTCACGTTAGACATATTAACTGGTGGAAAATCATAAAGTTACTCTGTGCTTCTTCCCCTGGTAGCTCTCACTCCTACGCTGGGGAGGTACTTATGCTTGTTTCCCTTAGTATTGATTAGATTAATAATATCCTGCATAGCTTCAATAATGCCCCATCTCAGGTGGGCCCTTGTTGGGAATGCACTCTGCTTCCTGATATCAATATCACATTACTGTGTACTGCCTACCTTGTCCATGCACATTGAATCGGGAGTTTACTAAGGACCTTCTGGAGCCGATTATGATCCTAGTTACTACTCTGAGAACTCCTTCTGAGCACATGCTCACTCCTCTTCCCGCATGAGAACAATCTTGGGCCATTAGTAGAGGCGTTAAATAGATAGGGCATGTTCCTTAAATGAAAACAATAAACAGGGACAGGACACCCTTAATATACATATCTATACCCTTAAACATATTTACAGGACTCACTGTGAGGGCCTCTGCAAGAACTCACAGGAACCTGCTTCTAGAGCACTGGGTAAAGCTATATATACCCTTCTATCTACCTGTGGTGACATAATTGGTCACATGACACAAGGGAATGGCTATCCCTTCTGAAGCGTTATCCTATATCACATGATGGGAATGGGCAATACCAGAGTGACCCCACCTATTAAAGCCATTAACCCCTTACATTAATTAGTAGTCCCCAGAGGAGGGAGGGGGGAGGTTACACTAATTTTAGAAGACAGATGAATTGGAACCCAAGCGTTCCTGACTAGTGCTGCAACATAGGAACAAGAATCCAGAGAATATATCTCCACAGGACCTGTACTTTAGTTGCATGTGCAAATAATGAATTGACCGGGAGTCTCAACCTATGGGGTAATGAGTATAGGGTAGTGAATAAGTTCTCCGTAAGGATATAGATGAGATGTCCCTCTATAATGCTTGAGAGGGTTGTCTGGGCAAATCGCTCACACAGACAGCCATAATAAGACAGTTCAAATCATGTTAAATCCACAAGGGAGATGGAGGGAGAGCTCAGAGTGGGAGGGGGGCCAGGGCACAATCCCACTGGGACCCAGATAAACCCAATTACCTACTCCCTCCACACTGATCTCCACACTTGAAACTTCTTTAAAGTATATAGGAACACTGAGCTATCCGGCATCCATATTCAAAAACTCATATTAAAGCAATAAAGTGATTTCTGCAGCAGCAGATAAACAGCCTGTACTCACTATACCCATCCCGTCAGGACTCCGTGGGCGTGCTTCTCCGCTCAGATGAATAAGTGAAGGTTGTCTGGGTCGCAGGTAGGTGGAGGGCGCTGCTCCTTGCAGAAAAAACAGGGGTCCAAAAATAAGACTGGCTGATAAAAACAGATTTATCGCGGAACCACAAACAGCGGAGCGGTCAGAGAAAAAGCACGATTCCAACGCGTTTCACGCACTAAGCGCGTTATCAGCCTTGTTTATTCTGCAAGGAGCAGCACTCTCCACCTACCTGCGACCCAGGTAACCTACACTCATTTTTGAAGACGGCTGATATGTTGATCAAGTTTTCTACCGTTGATAGTTGTTTGCAATGTTGTTACTCTTTTTTTTTGCCAAATGGGGGCTGCAACATTAAAGATATTTCGAGCCGCAGGAGTAAGATGTGAAAGACAAGATCGGCCTGAATTCTTATCAGCCCATTCTGGAGTCAGAGGACGGGTACCATACAAGTGAAATAGAAAATACGCCAATATGTGCTGGGCAACAGGATATTAAAATATATTTGCAAACAAAAGGCTGATGTTTGAAAATGGGGACAGAATAATCTTTACCTACAGAGTTCATTATGTTTGCCTAAACATGTCCACTTACTGCGCTGTCCTGCTGATACACGCCAGTACCAGCCTGTGCTTTGTACACAGCGAGGAGGAAGTGTTTGCTTTGCTATATTATATTGTGTGTTGATCTAAGGCAGGGACGGCCAACTCCAGTCCTCGAGGGCCACCAACAGGTCAGGTTTTCAGGATATCCCTGCTTCAGCACAAGTGGTGCAGTATGTTGTATTATTCATTTTTAATATGTGTATTAGGTCCTCTGACAATTTTTTGTTATTTATAAATATATCTATTTCCATATTTTCAGTTCACAGAATATGTTCATTAGTGACTCATTATCCCTTTGTTGATCGATTCTCGACTCCTACGTAGGTAAGAAATTGTATCACATTAGTGTAACGGTTTTTCTGGACCCACCCAATCTCACATTGGCCCCTGTGGTCTACCTTGTCCCCATTACATGTATGTATGTTGTGGTGCACCTGCTGGCTTACAGATCTCCTGAGTCTCCCCCTGGGTTGGTATGGGGATATCAGCAAGACAGGCATCTGAGGTAGTGGGTATTGAGTCCTACTCACATCTGATGCAGCGCCTCCACCTCATCAGGATCTCTGCGTCCGCAGGGGGATGTATCTGATGAGGAACTCCTTCTTCGTGCCTTTCTCTGCTGAGTAACTCCACACTCACACATGAGGGTTACGGTGAATAAGGGCATCTTTATTATCATCATAGGCAGACTGCCCCTCACAGCGGTCTTCCCTAGCCGCTCATTCCTTTACTGTACATCCTTTCAGAAGGTCATTCCCTCCCAATGGAGTTGGGTCACCTCTCCCCTCAGGGAGATCCCTACCTGTGTCAGGTCCCTGAACACAGTGTACATGACTCTGACAGCCTAACTGCTGCAGACCTCCTGAACTGTATAGAACTACTGAACCACTCTGCAACTCCTGCTTCAACCACTCTAACTTTAGACAGTGCTGTGTCTTATATAGACTCAGAAAACAGCCACACCCCTTGTGTCACTAATAGTGGACACAGAGCATGTTGCCACTCCCCTTGTGTACATATGACACCTCACCAGGGTGTGAGGGCAAACCTCCATGATTGATGCTGGCAATCCTGCATACTTACCAGGTTTAACTGCCAGCATGAGAAAGAACTGTATACCATTTTTATACATGGCTACATTCTCCCCCTGGTGAACCCCAACGGCCCGGCTGGGATCTAAATTTGCAGGACCTTCTTCCAGGCAGCACTGCAAGACATAACAACAATATATATAAAAATACATTACAGTTCTCATCGTATAACATGATACACATACAGTGCCTGCTGACCAGCAGACCGCACTGCTCCTAAGGAGAATCCCCATCTACTACCTAATAGTAGTGCCTAGGGTCTGGCTTCTGCACCTCCCTACCAGCTATGTCTTTAACAGTAACACTGTACTCCCTAGGCAGCCCACTTTCTGGCCTATACTCCATCCGGTACATATAGATGTTGCGCCCAACACTCCACACCCTCATCAACTGAGTGATCCTCTCCTCGGTTTTGTACCCAGCGTACCCACCAGACTTACTCATAATGTATTCTTCAATGGTCTCCCTCAGACATGCATCTCTCCCATCCTCGATTTCCTGCATCAAGGGCTCTGGCACATAAGGGTACTCCAACCCATGAGACTTTTTGTACTTTGTGACTATTGCCCTCTCAGCCCTACTGGTTCTAATCAATTTCTTGTTGCTGGCCTTGCCTGGCAGTACACACGACAATGGCTCGTCTGGTTCAACGGGGTCCCTAAATATGGCTGTCCCCTTGGGATCCACTACTCCTGAGTGTATATCATGCCATCTCAACCTGAGCTCCTCCAGCCGGTCCTCTTCGTGGACTCCCCTACTCCCCACCAGTAATCTACAATCACTTCTCGCCTCAAGATGAACCTGGTGCGGTCCAACCAGGCCTAATACCCCTCGAATTTCGGTGCCCACCACCGGGTCTCTCTCTCCCTAATGCTCTCCGGCACCGCCACTGTACCCTCACTATCTTCTGGCTCTCCCCCAGACGATATCCCTGACGTGCCTGTCGACCTAGAATTCGACCCCAAACGTTTAGGCCTACTTGTGACTCTCATCAAGCTGGTACATTCCCTAGGACATGATGATACCTTTCGCATACACCTTCCCCCTCCCGACCCATCATCGGAGGTAAAACAGTCACCCCAGTCCAAGTTCTCCCCAGTCCGTTGTTCAGAAGTGGCCCATGATTCCCCAGACAACCCTTGGCTAGACTAGTACCCAGATGAGGAAGTGACAGGGACAGGTGTCTTAACTAGGGCAGGGGGTTGGGCATAGGGAAACACTGTCAGCAGACGTGGGGCTACGATCCGCAACTTCTCGCTACCTTGACCGGTACCATCGGACTGGCACTCCGGTTCACCCGTCTCCTTGTTCCCAGGCTTCCGCAAGGCCTGCGAAGCTCTTCCCGGACCCAGGCGACCTGGAACAGCTCGGTGGACGCAAGGATGCGGCCATCTTCCACCCGGCTCCGCTGTGTCTGCCGGATGTGATGTCGTCGATCTCGTGGGACTCACCGCCGCCATCTTGGGTTGGGATCCCCACCAGAACCTCTTCCTCCACAATGACATCCACCGCTGGAAGTGAAGGTTCAGCTCTCTGCTCCGCTCGGGCCTGGGCTAGGCCTGTCTCTGCCGTTGCCACCACCGGCACCTGTGGAGGGTAAGGGTGTGTCTCACCGCTCCGTCGGCTCGGGATGGGATCTTCTCCGCTGTCTGCTCCGCCAGTCACCACGGCTGTGGGACTTCTCCGCCCCGGCTGTCTCCGCACAGGCGATCTCAGCACCTCGAGACTCCGCTCCGCCGCTTGACAGGTAAGGCCTGCTTCCGTTGCATCACCGCTGTAGTGGTCCGCCGGTAGGCGCATCACCACCGTCGTCGGGGTCGCTTGCTCCTCGTCCAAGGATCCGAACTCCGACTCGGGGAGTGGCACTCCCGTAGTGGACCGACAGTGAGGTTCCAGGTTCTCACCGCGGTTGTAGGCCCCTTTCTCTCCATGCTCCGTCGATATCATTAGAAGCGATCCCCATTCTCCGGGATCAACTGGTTCCTTCTTGACCGAGTACGAGGCTTCAGCCGTCAGCTTGGCTGTGTCCGCTCCCGCCTCCATGGTCTGTCCTGGTATGAAGGGCTGCACGGCCCATAGGTAGTGGATGCCACATTGGGGGCACCTAGCCGTGTGCTGGCTACACCACCCCGTAGTCGGCACTGCATACAGAGGCATTTTATTATTTCTTTGTCACCCGCCCTGAGAACCAGGAAGCCTCTTGGTAATGAATAGGGGTGAGCGGAGATGTCCATCTCTTTCTCCGGTTTGCTGGTCATGCTGGGTACAGGGGACATTTTCTGTAGTGGTCTTGCCTGTTCACCAGCTCCTCGCATCTGAAGGGCAGGGGTCGGTTTGTTAACTCCTCCCTCAGCCAGCTCCACTCTTATTTGGCACAATTGAAAACAACTCCCCCTGGTAGATATTAGGGGAGGGTCCCATAGATTCACTGGGTGCCCCAGCACTGGCTCTGAGCCCGTCACTGTCAATGAGGGTGCGGCCACAGCTTTCGCGCCATACCCCCCATCAGGGTGGGGTTCTTTGCTTGGCACCAATCCCGGCCAACTCCTTGCAACTTTTGCATTTGCAGAATTTTCTGCACTCTGCCCACGCGGTCTCCCAGGGAAGCGGGAGCCGCCATCTTGGTTTACTCGCCCATTCACATAAGCAACTGAGGTAGATTTTTGGTTGTAGCTCACCGTCTGGCAAGCAGATTCTCCATTTTCACCGCACACAACCACAATGTCCTCAACACTGTCCTCCAGGGTAGCACCCCTTGATCCTAGGCAGGACCAAAACGGCGCAGCCACTGCCTTAGCGCCATTCCACAACATGCTGGCAAAAGTTCCTTCTGCAGCTTGTTCTTCCTTGGTACGCACACCACGTGCGCTCCCTTCATCAGCCGCGGTCCGCTTCTTGGATTCTCCGCACCGCGCGGATCTTCCCTTCTTGCGGTCGCCATCTTTTCACTGTAATCTCTCATATCGCATATGGAGCTCCTCTCTGCAGGGCAGCTGCCATTTTGATGCAATAAAGAATGCCACGATGCAGCACCTACGTGTATCCATGTATGTCTGACTCATGTTGCACTACCTCAGGCTAGGCTCACTCTCTCAGTGTATGCTGTGTCCACCTCCCTCCAGTCTGTTCTCTGCGGTAAGTGTCCTGGCTCCTGGCTAGAGTACTCTGGCTTCTCCCATGCAGTACTTGGGCGTCTACCTACTGTTGGCCAGCCAACCGCAGACCCTCTCCAGAATTCCTGACCACGTTAACAGGCTATTCCTTTAGGCATCCTACCAACTAGCTGCCTCAAGGTGACTAGAACAGCTATAGCCCTGTCTCCATAACCACTGTACCACTCTAAGGATCCTAGGTTGTCCTTTGCGAGCTGACAATTCCATCAGGCCCCTGACTACCCCTAGGCTCCGTCCCAAACACAGCACTGACTGGCAGCATACACTCTCCCTGTTTCCTAGTGTGCATATCAAAAGCCTGTCCTGTTGATAGGTCTCTCAGCAGCGCCTCCATTAATGTAATGGTTTTTCTGGACCCACCCAATCTCACATTGGCCCCTGTGGTCTACCTGGTCCCCATTACATGTCTATATGTTGTGGTGCACCTGCTAGCTTACAGGACTCCTGAGTCTCCCCTGGGTTGATATGGGGATATCAGCAAGACAGGCATCTGAGGTATTGGGGATTGAGTCCTACTCACATCTGATGCAGCGCCTCCACCTCATCAGGATCTCTGCGTCCGCAGGGGGATGTATCTGATGAGGAACTCCTTCTTGGTGCCTTACTCTGCTGAGTAACTCCACGTTCACACATGAGGGTTACGGTGAATAAGGGCATCTTTATTATCATCATAGGCAGACTGCCCCTCACAGCGGTCTTCCCTATCCGCTCATTCCTTTACTGTACATCCTTTCAGAAGGTCATTCCCTCCCAATGGAGTTGGGTCACCTCTCCCCTCAGGGAGATCCCTACCTGTGTCAGGTCCCTGAACACAGTGTACATGACTCTGACAGCCTAACTGCTGCAGACCTCCTGAACTGTATAGAACTACTGAACCACTCTGCAACTCCTGCTTCAACCACTCTAACTTTAGACAGTGCTGTGTCTTATATAGACTCAGAAAACAGCCACACCCCTTGTGTCACTAATAGTGGACACAGAGCATGTTGCCACTCCCCTTGTGTACATATGACACCTCACCAGGGTGTGAGGGCAAACCTCCATGATTGATGCTGGCAATCCTGCATACTTACCAGGTTTTACTGCCAGCACGAGAAAGAACTGTATACCATTTTTATACATGCTACATTAGTATTTCTATTTTTTTCCTTTAAAGCAGAAGTCCAAGCTGCTGTTTTTAATTTTTTTAATTTTATTTTTCCCCTTTAATATGTGCATCAATACAACAATGGTTGCTATAGAAACAAAAAAATGCTTGTTACATTATAATACATAAAAAATGTAATTCGGAGTTTTTTTACTCATACTGTCCCGGCCAGCTTTATTCTAAAGCTTGCCGGGATAAATGCGGGGCTTTTTTTTTGTTTGAACGCGATTTCCCGCGCAGCGGGCGCTTCAACAGATAAGCGCTAATGGCGCTTATCATTAAAAGCGCCCGCGGCCGGAAAAACTAAAAAAAAAAGCTGCGCGCCGCCGTGTTTAAAAAAAAAAACGGACAGAAAGCCGCTTTAGAGTAAAGGCGGCTGCGACTGTAGTACAGAACTGATTTATTTAAAAAAAAAAAAAAAAAAAAAAACATGTACTATATTGCTTGGTCTGCAGCTTTAATCATGGTTGTATAATCCCCATAGTAACATGAATAACTGACAATAAGGTATCAAATACAGGTGTGGCAAATAGGTCAGAGAATATGGAATTACCCAGTATACCGAGGCTGCTAACAGGTAGTGCACACACTTTATGGCAACTTGATTGAAGAGAGACCCAGCAATGATTAATGAAACAATAAGCCTCCGGTATTGAAAACAGGGAGTTGGGTAATAGTAAGCCGGATAGAGGTACAGGGGGACACCTCCCTAAGGGGCGCCCCCAAGTAAATCACAGCCCGGCACTAACCGCCTCAATAATCTCCCTGAAATACCGCGTGGAGGTTAGGAGTACTCACGAAAAAGCCGTCCCTGTTGGTGCAGGGAATTCTGCAGCGGCTTCCTCCTCTGGTGTAGCTGGCGTCAGCGTGCTCCGCCGGAAATGATGACACAGGAAGAAGGGGGTAAGATGGTCCGTGGTTCACAGCAACTTCAGCAGCCAACGCATGGATGTCTAAAAAAACTTTATTGATCGCTAGCAGCAAACATCAGGCAACCACTCTAACATGTTTCGTCCAGGCTATGGACTTTTTCAAAGACTCTTTGAAAAAGTCCATAGCCTGGACGAAACATGTTAGAGTGGTTGCCTGATGTTTGCTGCTAGCGATCAATAAAGTTTTTTTAGACATCCATGCGTTGGCTGCTGAAGTTGCTGTGAACCACGGACCATCTTACCCCCTTCTTCCTGTGGCAAATAGGTCACACTTATTTTGTATGAAAGACACCTTCAACATAGTTACTGCCACAGTCCCAAAAATGTCTGTCTGTTTTATACAAATCTGCTTTTAAACGTTAGTTGCTTAGTAACCTGTTTGCATTGTGGCGGCATTTTTTGTTTGTTTGTGCCATTTTTCCCTGGGTGGGTTCACAAGGGTAACTGGGTAACGGCTTTTTTATCGTGACAAAGGTCCGAGTTCAGGATCGCAATGTTGATTCGTTATAATAACATTTTAATGAGAGAGAGAAAAATAAATAAATATATATAACAGCAGTTAACTACTGCTAACGGACATGCACCTACCTTTTACTGCATACACTTGAGTGCCAACTACTCTCCACTGACTATATTTATATATATATATATGTATATATATTAAACATTATCCCTCCCTGCCCCGATTCTAGGGGGATTACATTGGTGTGTTATGGCTACGCCGCATGAATTACCTTTACTCAGTTGCTGGATTCAGGCGGCTGGGCGATGAGGTTGCAGGTTGTATAATAACGGGCGCCAGGATCTTTTATAGTACACCTGTACTTTATTCCAATCCCCAGGCACGGGGATCATTCACATTTCCAGACGTTTTACTATTTTATATTAAACATGCAGGATTACGGTTTCTTCCATCAGTGCCCACTCGCCACACTTTAATGGAGATGTATTAACTTAATTTCTTTTGTGTGTGGGTGCCGGCTCCCCTGGTTGCTTCGGGATCCTCTTTACTATTACCCCGTTTACCCTGGGGCCCAGAGGGAATCCTGGTGTTTCCTTTGTAAGTGACCGCAGACATTTGGCCTTTCAAAACAAATTGCCCACTTGGATTGCCTCTTTAATACACGTTCCACAATGTCTTTAGTGGCCAGCTTAGCTTTGATAAATGTCTATGAAAAAGTTGCCCAGCTTCCAGTAAAACCAGTTTGGACTTAATATATTGTGTATATTCTGGCCCAGGCTCACTGTGGCAAGTGAGTAGGATCAGAAAGCTAAACTCATCACCTTTAAAGGCACACAGAGTCCCTCTATTTTCTGTAACTTTTATTAGAGGGGATGTACAGAAGGTATAAAATAACTGGCAGGTAACATTTGTGGGGAGAAGGTAAAAAGGAATCCTTTTCTGGGGGACAGTGAAAGGTGCTGTTTGTTGTAAAAGAAAGCATGGTTTCCTGTTGTAGCCCTCTTTCCTGCTGCTCTACAGTGACTACTGGTACTGTACACACCTGCTGGCTCAGCGAGATCTGGGCCTCCGCTAACTGGGAGCCTGGGGTAATAATAATACTCTTGGCAGCGCCTCCACTTACTCAGGATCCCCAATAAGTGATATTCCCCTAGGCAAGAACAATAGTAACACACTTCAGTTTGGTAACCGTTTAATGATACGCATGGGTAGACCCTTATCTTATAACGATAAGTAATTACACACATATGATATAGCATTGAACTGACTGACATGCAATAACGTCTACAGGTGGCTCGGCCACGCTCCTATAGAGAAATGTCACTTCCCCATCACCGCGTGCACCCCACACCGTGTCCACTGTTATGTATATATATATGCGCAGTTCTCTGGTCACTCAACCCAGTGTCCCCAAAGAGTCCTCCCCCAAGGCGGGATCAGCGCCTGTTGGTACCGGTGTTGGTGCACTTATAAAAAACCTTCAACAAACTTCGAAAAGGATCCGCCGATCCAGCGCAGTCTCCCACGAGTGGATGATGTCCAGCAGCTTGGGCCCAAACGACTGTCACCACCGCAACTCCACGACACTGTGTCCCTACCTGTCTATGCAGTAAGTGACTAAGTGTCGCTACCTATATAGGGTGTCCCTGCAGCACCACAAGCTTATGGTGACTCAGGGTATACACTTGGGCCTGAGGGGGAATCTGGCCTACGCAGGTGGGTCACTGACCCCCTGCACACACACTACCTCTCCCCTTTCTCCTCTGGTACCCTCTGGCTAGTGTGGTCTCTTCCCTTTCCTAAAAATGACAATAAATAAAGATAAACCGGCGCCAAAAGAAAGAAAATCTGACCAAATATAGTCCAATTCAAAGGGTTGGGATGAGTTCCATGGAAATGTCCTCAATGCAATCTCAGACAAACAAACATATAAGACCACAACATAAAAGAGAAGAAAAAAGAAAAAAGATCATAGCGCAACTAAATACAAACAACAAATCACTGATATAGTATACAGATATAGACAGTAATTTAATATATAATTTAAAAAATACACATAAAAAAACAACAAACAATTGCTTGTTGGGCAGGGAACACACTAATAAAGTGATGGAGTCCAGTCATCTTTTGTCATTTTTTGGTTTGTGTCACCCATTGTTCCTGGCAGCCTTTGCCTAATATTTTAGGAGTTTATATATTATTAGTTGTTAATATACACTAATTTTTGCATTTCAAGCATTAGCGCTATTCCCACTGCCCTTTCCCTCTTCCCTTTCCTGCCTGTCAGCAATCCCTGCAATCCTATTCGCTCCCTGGCGTCAGGTGACTTCACTGAGGCTCCTGGGGGTTGTAGTTTACTGCAAAGCCTCCCTGTGATTTACCAGCCATTCACGCGCTTTGCAATGCGCATGCGCGAACTCTCTCCGCTCTGACAGTCGCGCCTGACTATTGCACAACAACATGGCGGCGCCCTGTGCTGCCGGGCCGCCGCAGAACATCCGAACGCTCCCTCAAGAGGCACCCTGCAGCGGAGGTAGAGAGGCAAACCAGGACATCCCTACACTGTCCAAGCAGGAACAAGACAGGGGGTATACCAACTAGCAGGAGAGGCAGGAACAGTTCAACTAACTGAGCAGTGCAAGGTGGTTGCCAGGGAAACAGGCTAGAAGCTATGTGAAGGCTACATTTGTTGCAATCTAATGACTCCGTCGCAAGCGCTTATAGTAAACGCGACGGCGATGATGTGACCAAAATTTAAAAAAAAAAAAATTTTATTTGCAGTTTTCAATGGGATATACAGTCACCACATGTGACTGTCTCTAAACCAATCAGAGAGCGCTGCCCGCCCCCTTCGTGACATCACTGGCCTTGTCGCCAGCGATGTCGCTTAAAACTAAAATATAACTTTCGCTAGGGGTGACGGCGACGGGTGACGTCATCGGTCGCATCGCCGGCACTATAAGTGCGACTTTAGGCTGCGCTTATACTAATGGCGACAGCGACGTGCTAGCGCCTGCTGACGTCACACGCCGCCATCGCAATAGCAAAAGTTGCACTTGAGTAGTGCGATTTCGCTGGCGGCAAGGGGCAGTGACGTCAGCAAGGGGGAAGGTACAAAAGGCTAGATGGAGCTGTGATTGGCTTGCCACCAGTCACGTGATGCGGCCGTCGCCGTGTATCACAAAATCCATTGACTAAAGCGATTTGGTATCCCTGTCGCCACGCAGCGCCGTTGCGGTCGCGCCCACAATGGCCACCCCCAATGGACAACATGAAGTTGTTTTGGCACTGCGCGCCGTCACCATAAGGCCATACTTATAGTCCTGCCGATAGCGACGTGATGTTGCGTCAAAACAAATGTATTGCATTCGTTGCGTGCGCTTTTAATAGGCGCGACGGCTTGATCAATTCAATTTGATTTTTTCAGTGACGTCAGTTTTGCCGTCACGTCGCCGGAACTATAAGCGCGGCCTTAAGCTGGGTCCATAGACACTTCGCACGTGCGGAGGTGCGCGGAGGCTGAGGAAAAGCGGTTGCTTTCCCTGGCCATGGTATGCGTGCCGTCCATGGGCGTGTCTAGGGGCGTGCCAGTGACATCACGGAGCTGGTTCGCCCTCATTGGGCGAACCAGTCACATGATTGGCCGTCGCGCCAAGAAATCAGTTTTAACTGATTTCTTGCACAATGCGCGCCCCCTCTCGCTTCCATGCGCACGCGCCCGCACGCCGTTTAGACGCGATCACTGCCATTAGCCAGTCTGATCGCTCAGTGTGGGGACACGTCCACGCAGTCGTCCATACCATGGAAGCAGCCTAAGACTCAAGACTGCTGGCAGCCTCAGAACAGAGAAAATATGCAATCTGGTTCCAGGACAATGTATTATTACCATATTTCTATTTATAGACCTGCAGAATGTTCCAAAATGCATTCGCAAACTTCCTCCCCCCTTCTCCCGTTTTTGGAAACAAAATGGATTCCTGGAGAACGAGTTCCCTGAACGTTTAAGCGCTAAAAGTATGTCAGAAATCGCACGTTTCTTCCGTCGCCTCGCTGTTTCACCTACGCATTGCAGCTCAGTCACAACACTGAACTCTGGAAACTTTCTGTATATTAAAAAAAGGCCCTTTTCACATTACTAATGGAGGGATGAGCGCTGCCCAGATCTCTACTTGTAGTTCGTGGCAGCACTTCCAGTTAGTGGAATTACTTCACTCTGGTCCGGGAGGGATTTAGAAAGATCTAACCTCGCCCTTTGCAACGCTGTTTTTGTTTTAAAAATCTGATGCTCCGCGCAGGAGATAGAAGCGTTTGAAACATGGTGTCCGGGAGGTTAAAATGAATCTCTTCCCAGAGCCCGGTGCAGTCTAATGGTTACCATGGTAATGTCAAAAGCTAGACATTGAGAAAGTCATGTTTTGTTGTTTTGTTTTAAAGAGCAGGAAATGCTCAAGTGGAAAGGGACTTTTAGCTGCAGCCATTTTGGCCCTGAAGAAGATAATTAGCGTTTGGATTAGGGGTTACGGTTTTTAGGGTAAGTGTAGCATGACCAGATTTTCAAAATGAAAAACCGGGACACTTTAAAACATTATTTATAAAACAATGTACATCACGTCACGCCCCCCCCCTCCTCGTTGCCATGACAACAAGACACTAACGTCAGGCGGTGACATGTTGCCATGACAATGTGGCATCACGTGATGCCTCGTCACCATAATGCATCCCATTGTCATGTCAACTTGATGCCGCGTGACGTCACGGAGCAGCTCGTTGTTATGGCAATGTGTATTGCGTGACGTCGTGCAGCCATGTTGATGGAATTTGGAGGGGATGATACAGCCAAAGGCAAGATAAAAATATATAATAAATCTCCCCCCCACGGATCAATCGATCTCTCCCCCCCTTCTTTCTTCCTCCTCTCTCTCACCCCCCCTTCTCTCCTCTCCCTCTCTCCTCCTCCTCCCCCCCTCTCTCTCTCTCTCCCTCTCTCCTCCCCCCCTCTCTCTCTCTCTCCCCCTCTCTCCTCCCCCCCTCTCTCTCTCTCTCCCCCTCTCTCCTCCCCCCTCTCTCTCTCCCCCTCTCTCCTCCCCCCTCTCTCTCTCTCCCTCTCTCCTCCCCCCCTCTCTCTCTCTCTCCCCCTCTCTCCTCCCCCCCCTCTCTCTCTCTTCCCCTCCCCTCTCCCCCCTTTCTCTCTCCCCCACCTCTCCCCCACCTCTCCCCCACCTCTCCCCCACCTCTCTCTCTCTCTCTCTCTCTCTCTCTCTCTCTCTCTCTCTCTCTCTCCCTCTCCCCCCCTCTCCCTCCCTCTCCCTCTTCCCCCCTCTCCCTCTTCACCCCCTCTCTCTCCTCTCTCCCTCTCCCCCCTCCCTTTCTCTCCCCGCTCTCCCCCCACTCTCTCTCTCCCTCTCTCCTCTCTCTCACACACTCCCACACACACTCTCGCACACACCGTCACACTCTCGCACACACCGTCACACTCTCGCACACACAGTGTCACACTCTCGCACACACAGTGTCACACTCTCGCACACACAGTGTCACACTCTCGCACACAGTGTCACACTCTCTCTCACACATACACACACACTGTCATACTCTCTCACACACTGTCACACTCTTACACACGCACACGCACACGCACACGCACACGCTCACACTCACACTCACACACACACACACACCCACACACACACACACACACACACACACACACACACACACACTGTCACACTCACACACACTCGCACGCAAGCAGCGTTTACAGCAGAAGCAGCCTCCCCCCCACTTCCATCTGTCCCCCCTGCAGCATCTCCCTCTCCCCCTAGCCCCCGGGGGAGCGAGGGGGGGAGCCGGGGTGCCAGGGGAGTGAGGGGGGGGGGGCAGGGTGCTGGGGGAGTGAGGGGGGAGCCGGGGTGCCAGGGGAGTGAGGGGGGCGCCGGGGGAGTGAGGGGGGGGGGAGCCGGGGGAGTGAAGGGGGGAGCCGGGGTGCCGGGGGGAGTGAGGGGGCAGGCAGGGTGGTGCCGGGGGGAGCTAGGGGGGGAGCCGGGGGTGTGAGGGAGAGAGCCAGGTTGCCAAGGAGCCAGAGGGAGGGCCAGAGTGCCGTGGAGAGGCAAAGCCCCGGCATTCTCCATCCAATCCCCTGCGGCCCGGCACGTTTCTGCAGAAGCCCAACCCCTGGCAGTAAGAAAAAATACTTGCCGGGCTGCTCTGCATCCTCTTCCTCCCCGCCGCCGCGCACCGCCCCCCATCCCCACGCACCGCCGCCGACTCAAAAAAACGGGACATTCCCGGGAAAAACGGGACGAATGGTCACCTTAGGTAAGTGGGTAAGGGGTTAAGGTGAGGGGTTTTAGGATAAGGTGTTTAAGACAAGGGGTTAGGGTTTTTAGGGAAAGGGGTTAAGTTTAGGGTTTCTAGAGTAAGGGGTTTGGGTTTTTAGCGTACAGGGTTAAGGTATATAGGGTAAGAGGTTAAGATTAGGGTTTTTAGAGTAAGGGGTTAAGGTATTTAAGGTAAGGGGTGAAGGTTAGGGTTTTTAGGGTAAGGGGTTAAGGTTAGGGTTTTTAGGGTAAGAGGTTAAGGTTAGGGTTTTTAGGGTAAGGGGTTATGGTTAGAGTTTTTAGGGTAAGGGGTTTTAGGGTAAGTAGTTACGGTTAGGGTTTTTAGGGTAAGGGGTTAAGAGGATAGTTGATACATTACCTGCAGCGGCGAACTGTCCCTGCAGCCAGAATGTCCCGGCGGTGAAACCCTAGACTGGCTGAGGGGGCCCACACACTAACATTATATGAGTTACACTCACAAAGATGGAACCGCTTTAACAGCTCAATGTCGGTCCCTTGTGCTACCAGCTGCTTGACCCTTTACTGCCAGCGAGGCGGGCACCACATTGTGAAGGCAGCGAAAGAGTTAACATTATGTTAAAGGTACAGTTACCCTTTAATATATAGAGGGGAAGCAGGAGGTCTCTGAAGCACATCGATTTATTTCAGCCCCGGGGACCCCCAGGTTACCGGCCCGGGAAGCTGCCTCCGGTATCTTAAATACCCGCGTTACGCCGGCCAATAGGGAACCATGAGGGATGGCATTGTGGCTTCCCATTGGCTCATGTAATATGAGAGATTTGAAGGCCATTTTGTTTCCCCTGGATGCTGCCAAAAGTCCGATAAATACCTCGGAAACCAGTGGGTTCCCAAAGCAGAAAATAACGCGGTTGAGCTCTGCAGGAACTGCTCCCTTAACCCTTTGTGTCCCCAAGGACATAGTCACTACGCCACAGGGACTGGCTCTCCGGGGGGACCCCAGGGCGTAATCACTACCTCATGCTCAAAGGGCTGTGTTACCATGGAGTGCAGGCCACGATCCAACCAGTGCAAAAACGGAGGAGGACATGGCCACCGCGGTCACGTGATAGCATTGTGCTGGAGCGTCTGTGTCACTCAGGCACCATGACCCCTTCCAGCACTCAAATGGTTAATAATGCCACGTAGGAGAAGGTACTGTATTTATAAAGAAGACACAGTAAAAAAAAAACGTGGCAAGAACCTTATGAAAATAAGACATACACAGTCTTAACACACAAAAATCCCAAACTCGCTTCAGCAGGAGTGTGCAAACTGGGGGGCGGCAGATTTTTCTGGGGGGGGGGGGGCACGGCGGTTGCAGAGGCCCTGAGTTCTATCCCATGGTATTTAAATTAAATGCCGGGGGATCGCGTGAAGCATCTGCAATTCTCATCTTACCTTGATTCTGCCGGCTTCAGGACTCATCTCGATTTGACGCCACAGGGTCATGTGACATAACATGATGTCACATGCATCAAATGACATCACATGACCCCGTGACATTATTTGACGCCTCATCAAGGTAAGGGTGGGGGGGGGAGGGTGCGAGCGCCGGGGAGGCAAGGCAGGGGGGTGTCTTGCTCGGATAGTGACAACAAGAGGCCAAAACGCCCCAACGCTACACCCAATATAACAAATTATTGGGTGCATGAATATTTATTGTATCTATATTCCTTCTTCATAAATATGGGTCATTTAGTTCAATACGTTGTCCCAAATATTTGAAGCCTGCCACCATGTCCCGGTGATCCCATTTCAGAAGGTTCTGCACCACTAATATTATACTGTCTGATGTATTTCTCCCACTGCATAGAGCAGGGGTGGGGAACCTTTTTTCTGCCAAGGGCCATTTTGATATTTATAAAATCATTCGAGGGCCGTACAAAATTATCAACTTAAAAATTAGCCTGCTATATTTGGTCAAACATTGAATTAACTCACCACTAATGTGATGGCTGGAACTGCTTCTTTTTGGGTGACTGACTGACTCTTGGGTGGTGCGTGACTATGACTGACTGCACACGTACACACACGTACACCGGGCAGGGGGTAGGGAAATCAGACTCTCAGACCCACTCTCAGACTCTCAGACCCACTTTCAGACTCTCAGACCCGCTCTCAAACCCACTCTCAGACTCTCAGACCCACACTCAGACTCTCAGACCCACACTCAGACTCTCAGACCCACACCCAGACTCTCAGACCCACAGACCCACTCTCAGACCCACTCTCAGACTCTCAGACCCACTCTCAGAACCTCAGACCCACTTTCAGACTCTCAGACCCACTTTCAGACTCTCAGACCCACTTTCAGACTCTCAGACTGTCAGGATGTGCTCACCACAAACGAGACGGGACCGCGGTGCTGAGGTGGGAAAGGTAATTACGCCACCCACAGCCACGAGGGCACGTCTTGATTGAAGAATGGTCTGGGATTCCGGGATCGGGGTAGGAGAGGTACGGATGGTAGAGGGTGCGGTAGCCAAGTCCAGGGTTAGAGAGAGAGACGTTGTCATTTACCGTAAGCCAGAATCCGAATGCCAGAGATGAGAAGAGTCGTGATGCCGTATGCCGAGTTCGGGATGCCAGAGGTGCAGGAAGACGTAGCAGAAGCCGGTCCGGTACACGAGGAAATCTGTGGAACAGAACTAGGGAGGCAGAGAGTGATGAGAACAACTGGTTCTATGCTCAGCCGACGAGTCAATGAATCTGGAGGGTATATGTAGGTATGAGGAACCAATAGCCGAGAAGCAAGGTGGGGGTGTGTGAATGGGCCAGGCTGAGACAGGGATAGGTCTAGATGAGTTCCTGGAGGAGGAGCTATAAATCCTAGAAGTATTGGTGCATTGTATTGTGGCATAGCAAAAGGGTACTGTCTCTTTAAAGGGTTGGTGCGCCCCTGTGTGGCCGCGCCTCCCGGTGACAGCGTCTGTAGCTGCGTGCGCGGGCCCACGCCCTGAACCGAGGGCAGAAGGAGAGACTGGATGTGCGCGCGCGCGCATAGAAGGACCGGAGCTCGGCGCCATGGGGAAGGAGTCCCTGTGAGTCGCGGGAGACCCCGACAGAGCCGCGGGTGAGTAAGGAGCACGCCGTGCACGGCGTAACTCCTGCTTCCTTACAGTACCCCCCCCTTCAGGGGCGACCTCCGGGCGTCCATGACAAGGCTTGGAGGGATTCCTATGATGGAAAGCCTGAAGAAGGCGAGGTGCGTGAAGATCCCGATGGGGAATCCATGAACGTTCCTCAGGTCCGAACCCCTTCCAGTGAACCAGGTATTGTTCTCCTCCTCTGGAGATCCTGGAATCCAAGATAAACTGGACCTCGTACTCCTGTTGACCGTGAATCGTAAGAGGAAGTGGAGGAGAAGTATTCTTGGAAAAGCGAGGACTCTGAAATACTGGTTTAAGTAAGGATACATGGAAGACCGAAGGTATCTTCATCGAAGGTGGAAGGCGTAGCTGGTAAGCCACAGGATTAACCCTCCTAACTACGGTGAAGGGACCGAGGAACTTGGGAGCAAGCTTCATGGTAGGAACCTTTAGTCGGATATTCCTGGAAGAAAGCCACACCTTGTCTCCTGGAACAAACTCCGGTACTTGACGTCGAAGGCGATCTGCCTGGAGTTTCTGTCTCCCTGTAGCTACCTTTAAGTTCTCCTGAATCCTTGTCCATACTGTAAGTCTTTCAGCCGGGAGATGCGTTTGTCCACCGCTGGTACTCCTGAGGATAGGGAGGAAAAAGATAAACGAGAAGGATGAAAGCCACAATTAATAAAAAATGGAGATTCTTGAGTGGAATCATTGCGAAGAGAGTTAAGAGCAAACTCGGCCCAAGGAAGCAAATCCACCCAATCCTGCTGCGTATCGGTTATAAAACATCGAAGATACTGTTCTAGGTTTTGGTTGGCCCTCTCCGTCTGCCCATTGGTCTGTGGGTGGTATCCTGAAGAGAATTGAAGTGAAATCCCCAATTTTCGGGAAAAGGCACGCCAAAATCTTGATACAAATTGAGATCCACGGTCCGAAACAATAGTTGCTGGCACCCCGTGAAGACGAAAAATCTCCTGAATGAAGACATCCGCAAGGCGGGAGGAATTTGGAAGACCCCTCAAAGGCACAAGATGCGTCTGTTTGGAAAAACGATCAATGACCACAAGAATCGTATCCTTTCCCTTGGAATCTGGAAGCTCCACAATGAAGTCCATAGAAATATGGTTCCAGGGACGGTCTGGAATGGGTAAAGGAAGAAGAAGGCCTGCTGGTTTGACCCGAGGTACCTTGTTGCGAGCACAAGTACCACACGATTTGACGAACTCCTCTACATCCTTAGCTCTCTCTGGCCACCAGAAGGTGCGTTGAACGAGATCGTTAGTCTTCCGTATTCCCGGATGTCCTGCAGATTTAGAAGAATGACACCATTCTAAAACCTTTTTGCGGTGTTGGACTGCCGTGTAGAGTTTTCCCTCTGGAACTTTGAGCCCTATAGGAATCTGAGATTGCTCGGATTGAATCTTGCCCATAATATCAAAGGAATTGGCGGACAGGATACATCTGGAAGGAATGATAGTCTCTAGCTGTTCTTCAGATTTGTCCTCTGCAAGGAACTGTCGAGAGAGGGCGTCCGCTTTAAGGTTCTTGGAGCCAGGAATGAAGGAGATGAGGAAATTGAATCGTGAAAAAAATAATGCCCAGCGGGCTTGCCTAGAGTTCAAACGACGTGCCCCTTCTAGGTAGAGAAGGTTCTTATGGTCTGTAAGAATGGTTATGGGTGTCTCTGTACCTTCTAAGAAATGTCTCCACTCCTCTAATGTTAATTTGATCGCTAAAAGTTCCCGGTTCCCGACATCGTAATTCTGTTCTGCGGATGAAAATTTCTTCGAAAAGAAGGCGCATGGATGCAGTCTGGCTAAAGGAGATGTCCTCTGGGATAAAACAGCCCCAGCCCCGATGTCAGAAGCATCTACCTCCAAGGTAAAAGGAAGTTTAGGATCCGGGTGTGTGAGGATGGGCGCAGAAACAAAAGCCCTTTTCAGCAGATCAAATGCCTGTATGGCGGTTTCAGACCATGATGAAGGATCTGCACCTTTCTTCGTGAGTGCAGTTATGGGAGATACTGTAGAGGAAAAATTGCGGATGAAACGTCGATAATAGTTTGCAAAACCCAAGAAGCGTTGTACAGCTTTGAGAGTGTTCGGACGAGGCCAGTCCAAAATCGCCTTAAGTTTCTCTGGATCCATATTGATACCGGAATCAGAAATAACGTAACCCAAAAACGCCACTGATTTGATATGGAACTGACATTTCTCCAATTTCGCAAAGAGATGGTTCTCCCGAAGGCGTAACAACACATGCTGAACGTGTTTGATGTGCTCTTGAGTGGATTGAGAAAAGATAAGTATGTCATCTAGGTAAACAATAAGAAATTTGTTAAGAATGTCCCGAAAAATCTCGTTGACAAAATCCTGGAAAACTGCTGGTGCGTTGCACAGGCCGAACGGCATCACCAGGTATTCGTAGTGGCCGTCATGGGTGTTAAAAGCAGTCTTCCACTCGTCCCCCTCTCGTATCCTTACTAAATTATAGGCCCCTCTTAGATCCAACTTAGAAAAGATAGTAGCTCCCTGGAGACGATCAAATAGTTCCGGAATCAAAGGTAGAGGATAGCGATTTTTGCGCGTGATGTTATTCAAGCCTCGGTAGTCAATGCATGGACGTAGAGAACCGTCCTTCTTTTTGACGAAGAAGAAGCCTGCACCAACTGGGGAAGAAGATTTTCGGATGAAACCCCTTTCTAAATTCTCAGCGATGTAGGTACTCATGGCTTTCGTCTCTGGGATAGAGAGTGGATACGATCGTCCTCTAGGAAGAGGTGCTCCAGGAAGTAGGTCAATGGGACAATCGAAAGAACGGTGCGGAGGTAGTATCTCGGAACGTGCCTTGTCGAACACATCGCGGAATCCCCAGTACTCAGAAGGTAAGGAGTCGATCTTCTCTGGCAGAGTAGACAACCCACCAATCCTCTGGGAAACCCTGGTACAGGTTTTGGCACACGAAGTAGCCCACTGGATGGGTTCCCAATCCGTCCAGTCGATGCGAGGATTATGGAGTTGAAGCCAAGGAAGACCCATAATCAGCTCAGCAGAGGGAGAGTGGATCACATCGAGAGTAATGAACTCCGTATGGAGATCGAAGAACTGTAGTTGTAGAGACACCGTCTGTAGTGTGATAAATGCCGGTTGTAGGGGTCGACTGTCAATGGCTTCCAGACCTATAGGCGTCTTCTTGGTGACAAGTGAAATATTGTTTCGCCTAGCAAAAGTCTCATCAATAAAGTTACCAGCGGACCCAGAATCAATGAACACTCGCGCTTGAGCGCGAAACCCCTCTCCAGACAGTGTAATAGGCAACATTATCCTGGTGGGTAGTATGTCCTTGACAATAGGAGAAAGGATAAGAATTCCCAACGAAACTCTCCGGGATTTCGTTAGGAGTTGGCGTTTTCCCGGCTTGTGAGGACACTGGGGTAGCATGTGACTGGAGTTGACACAGTACATGCAGAGACCGGCATTACGCCGACGTTGTTTCTCGGCAGGAGGCAGCCTGTTGCCCCCCAGCTGCATTGGTTCCGGAATATTCTCGGAAGGAGGTAACGGGGAAATGAAAGAAGGACCAAGGTTTCTTGGCACCCGTTGTCGGTAACGAGAGCGTTCGAATCTCCGTTCCTGTAGACGCTGATCTACTCGAACCGCCAGGGTGATGAACTCCTCTAAATCAGTAGGACGGTCCCGTGCAGCGAGCTCATCTTTCAGGGACTCAGACAGACCCTGCCAAAACGCAGAAGATAATGCTTCGTTATTCCAACCCGTCTCACCAGCAAGAGTGCGGAACTCTATGGCATACCCAGCGACGGTACGATCTCCCTGGGTTATATGATGAAGGGCCGAAGCTGCCGTTAACTTCCGTGCCGGGGTGTCGAAAACTCTTCTGAACTCCTCGACGAAGAGATCGATGTCCTGGGTGAGAGGCCCTTGTTGTTCCCAGATGGGAGAAGCCCATGCCAGGGCCTGGTCGGTAAGGAGAGACAGGATAAAGCCGACCCTGAAAACAGAAGAGGCAAAACGAGAGGGAGCGAGACGAAATTGGATGAGGCATTGGTTAAGGAAGCCCCTACATCCTTGGGGGTCTCCACCATAGTGTTTGGGAGGTGGAATACGAGGTTCCAGTGCAAACGGAGGAGTGGGAAAGGGAGTTGCAGGTGCAGGGGAAGCTCCGGGTGAAAGTTGCCGAGTGAGAGCTCGAACTTGAACCGTAAGAGAGTTAACACTTTGCTGCAACGTATCTGTCCGTCTATCCGTTTGTTCCAGATAAGTCTCTAGTCTGGTAAAAAGTGCAGAATGGGCATTAATAGTGCGCTCCACCTCAGCGGGGTCCATTTTTGGTGGGCTGAGCATAATGTCAGGATGTGCTCACCACAAACGAGACGGGACCGCGGTGCTGAGGAGGGAAAGGTAATTACGCCACCCACAGCCACGAGGGCACGTCTTGATTGAAGAATGGTCTGGGATTCCGGGATCGGGGTAGGAGAGGTACGGATGGTAGAGGGTGCGGTAGCCAAGTCAAGGGTTAGAGAGAGAGATGTTGTCGTTTACCGTAAGCCAGAATCCGAATGCCAGAGATGAGAAGAGTCGTGATGCCGTATGCCGAGTTCGGGATGCCAGAGGTGCAGGAAGACGTAGCAGAAGCCGGTCCGGTACACGAGGAAATCTGTGGAACAGAACTAGGGAGGCAGAGAGTGATGAGAACAACTGGTTCTATGCTCAGCCGACGAGTCAATGAATCTGGAGGGTATATGTAGGTATGAGGAACCAATAGCCGAGAAGCAAGGCGGGGGTGTGTGAATGGGCCAGGCTGAGACAGGGATAGGTCTAGATGAGTTCCTGGAGGAGGAGCTATAAATCCTAGAAGTATTGGTGCATTGTATTGTGGCATTGCAAAAGGGTACTGTCTCTTTAAAGGGTTGGTGCGCCCCTGTGTGGCCGCGCCTCCCGGTGACAGCGTCTGTAGCTGCGTGCGCGGGCCCACGCCCTGAACCGAGGGCAGAAGAAGAGACTGGATGTGCGCGCGCGCGCATAGAAGGACCGGAGCTCGGCGCCATGGGGAAGGAGTCCCTGTGAGTCGCGGGAGACCCAGACAGAGCCGCGGGTGAGTAAGGAGCACGCCGTGCACGGCGTAACTCCTGCTTCCTTACACAGACCCGCTCTCAGACTCTCAGACCCACACCCAGACTCAGACCCACACCCAGACTCTCAGACCCACACCCAGACTCTCAGACCCAGACTCTCAGACCCACTCTCAGACTCTCAGACCCACTCTCAGAACCTCAGACCCACTTTCAGACTCTCAGACCCACTTTCAGACTCTCAGACCCACTTTCAGACTCTCAGACCCGCTCTCAGACTCTCAGACCCGCTCTCAGACTCTCAGACCCACACCCAGACTCAGACCCACATCCAGACTCTCAGACCCACACTCTCAGACCCACACTCTCAGACCCACACTCTCAGACCCACACTCTCAGACCCACACTCTCAGACCCACACTCTCAGACCCACACTCTCAGACCCACACTCTCAGACCCACACTCCCAGACCCACACTCAGACTCTCAGACCCACTCTCACTCTCAGACCCACAGACCCACTTTCAGACTCTCAGACCCACTCTCAAATCCACTCTCAGACTCTCAGACCCACACCCAGACTCTCAGACCCACAGACCCTCAGACCCACTCTCAGACCCTCAGACCCACTCTCAGACTCTCAGACCCACTCTCAGAACCTCAGACCCACTTTCAGACTCTCAGACCCACTTTCAGACTCTCAGACCCGCTCTCAGAACCTCAGACCCACACCCAGACTCGGACCCACACCCAGACTCTCAGACCCACACCCAGACTCTCAGACCCACTCTCACTCTCAGACCCACTCTCACTCTCAGACCCACTCTCACTCTCAGACCCGCTCTCAGACTCTCAGACCCACACCCAGACTCTCAGACCCACACTCAGACTCTCAGACCCACTCTCACTCTCAGACCCACTCTCAGACTCTCAGACCCACTCTCAGAACCTCAGACCCACTTTCAGACTCTCAGACCCGCTCTCAGACTCTCAGACCCACACCCAGACTCTCAGACCCACACCCAGACTCTCAGACACACACCCAGACTCTCAGACCCACACTCTCAGACCCACACTCTCAGACCCACACTCTCAGACCCACACTCTCAGACCCACACTCTCAGACCCACACTCTCAGACCCACACTCTCAGACCCACACTCTCAGACCCACACTCTCAGACCCACACTCTCAGACCCACACTCTCAGACCCACAGACCCACTTTCAGACTCTCAGACCCACTCTCAAACCCACTCTCAGACTCACACTCAGACTCTCAGACCCACACCCAGACTCGGACCCACACCCAGACTCTCAGACCCACACCCAGACTCTCAGACCCACACTCAGACTCTCAGACCCACTCTCACTCTCAGACCCACTTTCAGACTCTCAGACCCGCTCTCTGACTCTCAGACCCACACCCAGACTCTCAGACCCACACTCAGACTCTCAGACCCACACTCAGACTCTCAGACCCACACTCAGACTCTCAGACCCACTCTCACTCTCAGACCCACTCTCAGACTCTCAGACCCACTCTCAGAACCTCAGACCCACTTTCAGACTCTCAGACCCGCTCTCAGACTCTCAGACCCACACCCAGACTCTCAGACCCACACCCAGACTCTCAGACCCACACTCTCAGACCCACACTCTCAGACCCACACTCTCAGACCCACACTCTCAGACCCACACTCTCAGACCCACACTCTCAGACCCACACTCTCAGACTCACACTCTCAGACCCACACTCTCAGACCCACACTCTCAGACCCACAGACCCACTTTCAGACTCTCAGACCCGCTCTCAAACCCACTCTCAGACTCACACTCAGACTCTCAGACCCACACCCAGACTCTCAGACCCACAGACCCACTCTCAGACTCTCAGACCCACTCTCAGAACCTCAGACCCACTTTTAGACTCTCAGACCCACTTTCAGACTCTCAGACCCACTTTCAGACTCTCAGACCCGCTCTCAGACTCTCAGACCCACACTCAGACTCTCAGACCCACTCTCACTCTCAGACCCACTCTCAAACTCTCAGACCCACAGACTCTCAGACCTACAGACTCTCAGACCCACACTCAGACTCTCAGACCCACACTCAGACTCTCAGACCCACTCTCAGAACCTCAGACCCACTCTCACTCTCAGATTCTCAGACCCACTCTCACTCTCAAACAAACACACTCTCTCACACCACTTACGTTTTAATAACTATCCAGTGTGTGTCGCCAGTAACGCGATTATTTTGCTTTGAACGCTGTTCTCCTGTGTGAAGCTTTTTAGTCAGATCTGGAAGAAAGCAGTATAGGTTATTTTGGTGTAGGTATAGGGCAGTTAAGATAAACCAAAGTGTGGGTGGAAGAGAGAGGGTGACAGAGTGGGTGTGGGGGGTTGGTGGGTGACTGACACTTGGGTGACTGACTGACTGTGGGTTGGTCTCTGTATTCACTCTCACACTCACATTCTCAGACACACCAGACACACACACCTGAGTGGGGGGAGGTTCGGGGAAATCACACACACACACACAATCACCCACACACACACTCACCCACACACACACTCACACACACACAATCACCCACACACACTCACCCACAATCACCCACACACACACATTCACCCACAAAATCACCCACACACACACACACACACACACACACACACCCACCCACACTAAATCACCCACACTCACCCACACACACTCACCCACAAAATCTCACACACACTCACAAAATCACACACACACACACAATCACCCACACACACACTCACCCACACACACACTCACACACACACAATCACCCACACACACTCACCCACAATCACCCACACACACACATTCACCCACAAAATCACCCACACACACACACACACACACACACACCCACCCACACTAAATCACCCACACTCACCCACACACACTCACCCACAAAATCTCACACACACTCACAAAATCACACACACACACACACTCACCCACCCACACAATCACCCACACACCCTCACCCACACTAAATCACCCATACACTCACCCACAAAATCACACACACACACACAAAATCACCCACCAACACACACACACACCCACACACACACACAATCACCCACACACCCACAATCACCCACACACACAATCACCCACACACCCTCACCCACCCCCAATCACCCACACACTCACCCACCCACACACTTACACACACACACTCACACACACACTCACCCACCCACAATCACACGCACCCAATCGCACACACAAAACAAGAATGACAATCAGCTGCAAGAAGTGACAACTTGAGATGCATGAGATCACACAGTCATTTTATGGGGGGTCTGCAAAAGTTAATCATACAACTTGTATTGAAGTCAAGGAGACCAATGATGCTGGGATTAGACTGCGTCCACGCTAGCGCTGAGCGGGCGGCGCTTGGCAAGGTGACTTGCATATATATATACACATATATAATATATATATATAAATATATATATATATATATATGCAAGTCCCCGCTCACGCGATGCGCGCGTATGCGGCGGGCACACACGCTCACCGGCGCTTAAGTAAACAATTTTTTAAAAAACTTTCTAGGTTCCCCTGCAGCGTCCCCCCCGCCTAAAATTTGTTTAAGCGCCGATGAGCGTGTGTGCCTGTGCCTACGCATCGCGTGAGTGGGGGCTCGCATATATATATATGCAAGTCACCTCGCCAAGCGCCGCACGCTCAGTGCTAGCGAGGACGCAGCCTGTGTGTGGAGGAGGACCGTGTAAGTGCACGGGGCGGGGTCCATGGACGTGCGCATGGGGGGGAATCAGAGCAGGTGGGATCAGAGGAGGACTGTGTAAGTGCGCGGGGGGATTCTGAGCAGGGGGGGGATCGGAGGAGGACCGTGTAAGAGCGCAGGGGGGGGGGGTATTCTGAGCAGGGGGGGGGGGTATTCTGAGCAGGGGGGGTATTCTGAGCAGGGGGAGGTATTCTGAGCAAGGGGGGGGGGTATTCTGAGCAGGGGGGGGGGTATTCTGAGCAGGGGGGGTATTCTGAGCAGGGGGGGTATTCTGAGCAAGGGGGGGTATTCTGAGCAAGGGGGGGGGGGTATTCTGAGCAGGGGGGGGTATTCTGAGCAGGGGGGGATTCTGAGCAGGGGGGGATCGGAGCATGTGCCCTCCTCCACAACTGCTGACCAGTGTGTGGTGTGTGGAGGAGGGCCGTGTAAGTGCGCGGGGGGGATTCTGAGCAGGGGGGGATCGGAGCATGTGCCCTCCCCACAACTGCTGCCCGGTGTGTGGTGTGTGGAGGAGGGCCGTGTAAGTGCACGGGGGGGGGGGGGAGGTGGACGGGGGGGGGGGGGGGGTTCTGAGCAGGGGGGGATCGGAGGAGGTCCGTGGACGTGCGCATGGTGGGAGGGGGGTGATCGGGGCAGGAGGGGATCGATGCAGGTGCCCACCTCCCAACTGCTGCCCGGTGGAGATTCAAGTTCCTTCCTCTACAGACTCGCTCTTCTGTGGACGTGCTCCGTAGGGGGGGTGGTCTTGGCAACAAAAAAAAAAACTCTTGGCAATATGCCAACACGAGGCAGCCAATCAGGAAAGGGGAAGTTTTTTTTTTTCCCCCTCGTTTCTTGCGAGCGCGAAAACGGCCCCCTGACTCACGGGGGCCGGACCAAAACAGTTGGCGGGTCGTATCCGGCCCGCGGGCCGGACGTTCCCCACCCCTGGCATAGAGAGACGAGAGAACGCAAACACTGCAGTGCACAACATGTGGTGTGTGACGAGTACACGGGCCTAAAGGGTTAAAATGTAAGAAGCACTATGTGTGCTGTGTGAGTTACAGTGCAGTTATAACTGGTTAAAAAACAGAAGTGCCCTAATAATTATAGTTATATAGTAAGACCCTGCTAGGTAATGGAAAGGGAGTAACAGTTTGATCTTACTATGGGCATTAAGTATTCTTAGCAAGCTTCTGATACCAGAAGCGGCATATTGTCATATAAATATATTGGGTAACATTACTAAAACAGACACTGATATCATTATCCTGTGACATCAAACCATCATGGCTACAGTTACTAACTTGCTCCATCATTTTGACCAAGTTTGTGTTTTTCAACCCCATTTTTGATAATTAAATGATACTACATGAGAACTGGAGCACATTCATTGGAAACAGTTTATTGCAATTTAATTCAATTTATACCAATCTAACTGAAGTGTCATTTTGCTGGCGTATTTCTTTCAGAACTAGTGACCTCATACAGTAGTTTTAGTATTAGTTTCCCTGGTAATAACATGCCGTATAACTGCTTCAAACGAATAGGAGATTTTAGGTTATACAGTATAATTAAAAAAAGAGGGAAGGAAAGATAGATTAGTTGAGGCCATAACTACTAACTAACTCCAAGTAACTAATGTGAAAATGATCCAGGACGGACTTTCTTGATATATGACGCTATTGTAGCACAGTTGCCAACAGACCAGTAAATGGCAATACAGTGCAAAACCAGAACTGGATCATTATTACACAGAAGATGGTCAGTCGGGCCGGTAAAGCTGAGGTATAGACAAGAAGTAGGTCGTGGTCTCCCCTGCTTAGAAGACATTTGATTTACTCTGCTTATGTTACAGTATGTTAAATGAAAAGACACTGCATTTTACCTCCAGCATCTACACAGTCGTACAAAACCAAGGCAAACCGCTATTTTAACGAGCTTAATTAATCCCCTTCTTGCTATACCTTCTGCGCAAAACATTTCATGGATTAGAAATTACAAATGGTCACACTTAAATTAAGAACACTGAAATCGTCCATGTGTAATCTATAACATGGACAGAAATTCTTGGAATAACATCTTCTTCTTGGACACAGGAAATCCTTCTGTTAGCCAGTCCAACACAGTTATTAATTTCTGTATTTGTGCTCACAACAAAGTCTTGACATCTGCAGGATCCGTTGATCCCAGCTCGGGCACTTCAGATAAACAGTATCTTCTGACTTAGTTGATTCTCAACAGAGTTGACTAATTCCATGGAAGGGTTTGGAAGCAGGATGCAGTAAGTTCCTGTCTTGGAGAAGTGTACTGTAGGTGTATCGCTGGTTGTGAGACTTCTTAGGGGAGTTCTTCTTCTGTGCATTTGCACATCATTTGAATCCTCACATATGTCTTTGAAAGGTAAATGTCATTAGTTGGGAAGATCTGAAGTGGGGAAATCACACGGTTCTTCAGCTGAATCCTGGAGAATAAATAAAGATAGTAACATCTCAGGAGGACACCAGTAGCTTCAACTCTTTCTGTTCTCCGCATTGTCCTTCGTTGACGATTGTTGAGTGGCTCCTGGTGCTGTCTCGCACTCTTGCTCATGGTTTTCGCCGTCCGCTTTCTCCGGCTCTCCTGGTTTCTCGGAGGTATCCACTGCTGTCGTGCTTTTACTGGAGTTACACCCCATGGTGCTGTTCAAAGAGTCTTCTTCTCAGTCAGCCTTTGTGGGTAATGGATTGAGGCAGCAGGTGAGCCAGCCTTGAGATCACACAGTGTTATGAGTAACTTGTACCTTCTTCCAAGCTAAATAACCCGGTGAGGAATTTGCGCAGCAGTGAAACTGTTTGGGTTCCCTTGACAACATAAACATACCTTTGACGGCCGGTAATCTATGGAGGATCAGTCAAGCCAGGAAAGCGAAACCACAAGAGACTTTTGATTAACAATTGTTCTGGTCCATTGAGTTACCCATTTCTAGCCAGGAGAACCCCGTTTATTTTTAACTTATTAGATGCCCCGCGGCTCAGTAAAACAAAGGTAACAGGCAGGGGAGTGGGGGGGAGGTCTCAGCTTCACATCAACTGTAAGAGCCCCAGATGATAGTGCAACATGGATTTCCTTTATTCATCACACAATATACTTTTAAACCTGAAGGCTGGTCGCCATTTTTTTTTTTTTTCTGTTTTTTTTTTTTTTTTTTTACTTAAACTTTTATTGATCATTTCCCAAGAATAAGGGGAGGGGATACATAAAAAAATAGGGGTGGGGGGGGGGGGGGGGGATAGAAGGGGAGAGCATTGGTACATGTAATCTGGAAATATCACATTTGTGAAGGGATTGGGAAAGAGAGGGAAACAGCATTTGTACATATAATATAGCGAGCATCAATTTAGATACAACATTAATCACAATGTTCATAATATTTTAATCTAGATATGGGGATATATCGGAACCAAGGGGCTCCAATCTCTGAGAATTGGGAGGTGGAGCCATCCAGATTATCTGAGAGTTTTTCCATATAGACTATATGCCAGATTTGATTGTTTATTTGATTTAAAGATGGGGGAGGGAGGGGTTAGGCTGTTTCCAGTTCTTGGCGATTGTGCATCTAGTGGCATTTTAAATGTGAGAGATAAATTTGGCTTCCTTTTTGTTTTGGTTGATCATTGGTTTTCCCAGCAAAATATAAAAGGATCATATGGGAGTGATCCCCATGATCTTATTTATAAAAGCAAACACTTCCCTCCATGTTGTCTGGATTTTAGGGCATGACCAAAATATATGCAGTATATCCCCCATTTCACCACAACAACGCTAACACAGTGGGGAGACACCTGGGAGAAAAGAGTGTAACCTAGTAGGGGTCATACACCATCTGCATATTAATTTGTATATATTCTCCTTGATCACAACACAAGATGAGTTCTTGGAGGCAGTTTCCCATATATTTTTCCATATATCGAGATCTAAATTGGTGTTAAGATCTTTTTCCCAAGAAATCATGCATTTATCAGGGGGTTGGCTACTTTTAATAGGGATCAGATTATGGTCAATTGTGAAAATAATACCCTTTGTAAGGGATTGGTGCAAACACCAGTTTTCGTTTAGTATTAGATCGTGGGATTGATGTGGTTTATAGATAGATTGGATATAGTGTCTGACCTGGAGAAATCTGAAAAATTCAGAGGAGGGAATATCATGACTTGATTGTAATGACATAAATGAAGGGACCTTCCCATGGATAAGAATATCATTGACTCTTAAAAGACCTTTTTGGATCCAAGGGTTGTATTGTTGGTTACCTGTGTAAAAAGGCAGAGAGGGGTCTGTGAACAGTGGTTGCATAAGGGAGGGGAGGCTGGTTAATTGGAGCCTAGATTTGAGGGAGTCCCAGAGATTACAGGCAAAGGATATCTCAAAAAGTATTGAGTAAAGACTCCAATTGACTGCACTCTAAACATTAAAAGGAGTATATATAACTTATTTGCCAAAAGCTAACACAGAGAATCCCTCTCAGATTAAGGAACCGACGAAAAAATAACAAATTGTTTATTACATCAAAAAATATATCACACTCAATAGTTAAAATAAATGCTAAAATGTTAAAAATCCCCATGTGGGAGCGAGGGAGTGAAATTAGAATCAAACTCTGATTATTTTGCTACTGAAATATAGTAGTCAGAGACTCTAGTTTCCCTCTTGCGTACACATCGGCTAATGGTGTAGGTTTTAACCATGCAAAATGTTGCTAATCTTATAAACACATACAATAATGTTGGTTTCACATCAGTGGACACAGCTGAATTAGCTGCATTAATAGTATCCGTTTAAAGTAGCTGTTAAGGCAACATTTGAATTTGCAACATACAGAGAGGCTGCACATATATTTCATCAAGGGTAGTATTCTGCATAAGTCATCCCCTAGGAAATAATGGTAGACTTTTTGATAATGATTAGTATAGTACCCAAGGTTTTAGGTTTTAGACAATTGCGTGACCTATTCAAGTACAATAGGACGTCTTGCAATTAGATGGTACACATATACAGGCTATTCAGTTACCTGCACAACTATCAGTATCTTTGTGCAGAGAAAAGGGTCACGGCAAACTGCAAGGACAATAGTGGATATGCAAGCATGTGTGTCAGTGTCCCACTGCAGTTAATTATAGCTGTTGCCCCAAACTCATAAATGGTGCGTGGTCTGCAGCGTGATCACCTCTGTATATATGCGTACCTATCACATCAGACCTCAAAAGTCACCAAAACAGGTTGCAAAATACTGCCATACACAAACACAAACAGGGATTACAGAGAATCCAAAAACCCAGCAGGATAGCAGATGTACAAGCTGTAATTCATGATACCCGTGGTTGCTTTAGTATATATCAGCTGTTAGTGCCGTTGGTACGGTCTGTGGTGTGCTTATATGTGTGTCTCTATTGTATCAGACCTCGTAGATCGCCGGTACAAGTTGCAAAATGTTGCTAAAATGTTGCTAATCATAAGGAAAGGGTTACGGAGAACCCAAAACACAGCAGGACAAAAGTATACAAGCCGTGATTCCTTGATACACGCGGTTGCCTGAGTCCGTATCAGCTGTCTATGCCGTTTGTGCCGCCACTCCGCTGTGACTGCAACTATGGAATCCTGGACGCAAATGTAACCTGGGGGTAGGGATGTAAACGTGTGCAACGCAGGGGAGGCAGGCTGTTGACCAGGGGGTCTAGGGCCCAACCTTCTTCGATTTGGCTGAGGAAGGGCACCTCCGGCCAAACGTGCATGTTTGTCCTGACCACAAGTAGGTCGCGACTTCCGTAATCGACCAAGCTGGGGGACACCTACCTCTACCACATGGAAGCAAGTGGGCCTTGCCCCCCTCTCCTACCCCCGGTTAACCTCCCCCCACACCTCTGACCAGTTCGATAGTTACAAAGTCACATAGTTACATAGTAGCATAGTTACAATTACATAGTTACATAGTTACATAGTTACATTGTAGATGAGGTTGAAAAAAGACACGTTCAACCTATGCTAAAAGAAGACAACAGATACTTTATCCCATATCCGTACTTACAGTATATTGATTCTTAAGGAAGGCAAACAAAAAACCCAAGTGACCTATCATCTAATGATATCTCATAAGGGGAAAAATAAATTCCTTCCTGACTCCAACTATTGGCAGATTACTCCCTGGATCAACATCCTTCCCATGTTGCCCTCCCCACCCTCTGATGGCGACCCTGTGTACATTCGTAAATAACGAATTAAAGATAAAATCCCCCAAAATAGTGCAAAATGTAATTGACGAAGTAAACGGGTTAGAAAAGGTCAGGAGAAATGTTGGTGAATGGAGATATTTGTGGGTCCTAATAAAGCCTCAGTCAGCAACCCGTTTTGGGTCTATATTAAACAAAAAGCACTCTGTATATAACGCCTGGTAAGCATTGATAACGTGTCTTACTGCATGATTTAAGATATATTTATCAACTCCTGGTGCATCATTGTGAAACTGAAAGGCAGCAGTTGTCAACTCCCATCCTCAAGGGCCACCAACAGCTAAGGTTTCAAGAATATCCCTGCTTCAGCACAGGTGGCTCAATCAGTGGTTCACTGATGCTAAGGTAATTGAGCCACCTGTGCTGAAGTGGTCATCTTCCAATGAGCTACCTCTGCTGAAGCAGGGATATTCTTTAAACCTGACCTGTTGGTGGCCCTTGAGGATTGGAGTTGGCCGCCCCTGCTGTAAAGCTTAAATATAGTATGAGTAACTGAGTACATTTAACACACTGTAGGTTGAACTTGGTGGATATATGTTTTTTGTCAACTTCACCTGCTACAGTATGTAAGGATTTCAATGACAAATCCACGTACCATACCCTGAGCTATGTAACAAACATTAGAAATGGCAGGGCAGGGGTTACAGGTGAGTGCTTTCATTTTATTCCAAACCCTGGCAGGTTGCTAAGTGGGATTGAACAAGAGGTACATCAAAACACTCGTGGCAAGACGTGACTAACACCGTGTTCTGTAAATACTGGAAGATACAAAACCTCCTCACTAACAAACCTGTTTGTGTGTAATAGTAGGAAGCCTCAGTGTATCTCTATGACAATTGAGAAACATTGGTTAGAGTTCTGTGTATTTCTATTCTGCCAAGACTGGTATATCTCCAATCTCCCTTCCTCGTAACTGCTGTTCTCCGAGACATTCTGGTTTGGATGGATGCTGTAAAAAAACAAAACAAAGTTATTGTTCCTTTGGTGTGTACAGAAACTAAAGCAACACCAACATGGCATTATAAAGAAGGTTGCGTCAAAAAGGAATGCTTTGTTCATTTATTGGTGTGTATTTTGCTCTCTGGGAGGCCGTTCTCTGCTCCATTATGTTACATAAAGGATACTGTAAATCAACAGTGCGAAACACCTGAACTCCTTGCCTGACGGAGTTACAGTACATGGAGTTTAGAGATGTGTGAACATTTCCCAAATGTATGCTATACGGTGGAGGGTTTTGTCACTTTTATTTTACCAACATAACTTATAAGATAAGCAGATATGATTACTATATACAAATATATTCGGGGACAGTACAAGGAGCTTTCAACTCCCAAAGGCAGTACAAAGGACTCGGGAGCATCCCTTTAGGTTGGAGGAAAGGAGATTTCACCAACAACAAAGTAAAAAGGTTCTTTACTATAAGGGCAGTTACAGTGTGGGATTCATTACCCATGGAGACTGTGATGGCAGATACAATAGATATCTTCAAAAAAAAGTTGGACATCTTGTTAGAAAGGAAAGGTATACAGGGATTTACCAAATAAGTAATCATGGGAAGGATGTTGATCCAGGTAGTATAGAACACACAGATAAATGATCAGAAAGGATCACAAAAAGCCCCCAGTAATTGCACTCTAAATAGGTGACACTAAAAATAATTGTGTCAGCTCAAAAGAAGCCAAAAATAGCCAAACCCCTCAGAGGGGTCAACCGCAAAAGGTCACACTAAAGTACACAAAAATAATAAAGTTTTATTAAATCAATAAAGTTAAAACCCGGGTTTTAACTTTATTGGTTTAATAAAACTTTATTATTTTTGTGTCACCAATTTAGAGTAAAATTACTGGGGGCTTTTTGTGATCCTTTGTGATCATTTATCTGTGTGTTCTATGCTACTCTCTCCCCCATGCACCAGGTAGTTCTTTATGTTGTTGTTGTTTGTTTGGTGAGCGACGTGTTTTGGTGTGTTCTATTGATCCAGGGAGTAACCTGATTGCCAATATTTGGAGTCAGGAAGGAATTTATTTTCCCTTTATGAGATATCATTGGATGATGTGTCACTGGGGTTTGTTTGCCTTTCTTTGGACCAAAATACTGTAAGTACGGATATAGGATAGAGTATCTGTCGTCTAAATTTTGGCATAGGTTGAACTTGATGGACGTACAGGCATACCCCGGTTTAAGTACACTCACTTTAAGTACACTTGCGAGTAAGTACATCTTGCTCAATAGGCAAACGGCAGCTCACGCATGCGCCAGTAAGCACGTCCTGAACAGCAATACCGGCTCCCTACCTGTACCGAAGGTGTGCGCAAGCGGGGAGACTATAGAGCCTGTTACAAATGTCTTATTTACATCAGTTATTGCAGTACAATACATGCATCGATAAGAGGGGAAAAGGTAGTGCTTCACTTTAAGTACTTTTTCGCTTTACATACATGCTCCGGTCCCATTGCGTACGTTAATGTGGGGTATGACTGTATGTCTTTTTTCAGCCTCATCTCATTTACTATGTAGCAATGTATCCCAGCTTCAAATTGGCAAAGCCAGTATAACCATCTTCACACTGATGAGACCCAAAAGGTCGAAAAAGCTGCCTGTGAGTAGGGTTGCTGGCTCTGCACTTCTTTAACCCAGGCTGTGCTGATAAGCTGTGTAATGCGACAGGCACAAGCTTCTAGGGCTCCATGTTAAAATCTATTTGAAGCAAAAGGTGACACAGTGTGCTCATTTGCACATCATTCCCCAGAATCCCTTGCTGCAGTGGAAGCACTGTATGCTAGGAGCTAATGGTAAAAAGCAGGTTTGCAGACCTGGCGGAGACGTGTAAATGTGCTCACAAGTGTTTTTTCATTTGCCAAATATATTCTCAAACTTTAACGCAGTTTTTGAACCAAAATCGATTCCTGGCGAACCAGTTTGTCGGAACTTTTAAGGGCTCCAAGTTTCTTGGAAATCACAGGATTTCCACCATTAATTTGCTGTTTCGCCGACGTATCGCAACCTCTGTGACAATTCGCAAGTGGATCACCAAGCATTTTCTCGTCTCCTCGCCAGGAAAACCCATATTCCAGGCTCTGGATGGGAGTTAGATCATGAATTGAAATACGTGGCCAATTCTGACTGACCGGCAGATTTTTTTGCAAAAAAAAAGATAAAAAGCTTGTAGACAGATGACGACGCTCTCGCCAGGCTGTTCTTGCACTGAGGCATGCCTCAAATAAACCAAAGTAGGGTCTGCTCCTGTCTTTTTTATCTTCTATATCCTAATTGCAAATTTACCAATAAAATTTTAAGTGGAAAAGATAAAAAAAGAAAGTAAATATTGCATGTTTCCAGAAATCAGATGAAAGGGCCACAGGTCTCTTTCCACACACACCCACTCACCTTTCTTGTAACCCGTTTACTAGCACTATTCAAACCCTCTGTCTTCACCTCTTTAACTCTTCACCTCCTAAAAGATGCTTTTCAATAACAGTGACCCATTAACCCTTTCACTGTAGGATATCAGTGTGCCACAAACAGGAAATACGTCCCTAAAATGGTACGTGCTAATTATCATTTATCTAATAAAGCAGTAAAGACCCTTTGGGCTCTATTCAAGTAGCTCCGAAGGGTGACAAATTGCTTCTAAAGTGCACTTGCTGATCCGATTGGCATGCTTTCTGTAAGCCCTTATCGCATGTCCAAGTTTATCGCATGTCCAATCCGTGTCTAAACAGCTGCTTTTTTTTAGAAGCAGTTTCACTCTGGCTCTGCCAATTTGATGGGTTTGTTTCCACCCCTCCTCATGGGTGACGAGACTGGTACTGCGAGTTATAGCCAGAGAATTAAATGTGGGTTTGGCTGAGAGAGCAAAACCCATAAGTCAGACCAGGGAAGGAGTTAGCACTCTGGTCACTCCGCTTCTAGAGAAAGTAGAATCCGGGCGGTTTGGCTGTTACACCGGGCGGTTTGGCTGTTACACCGGGCGGTTTGGCTGTTACACCGGGCGGGTTGGCTGTTACACCGGGCGGTTTGGCTGTTACACCGGGCGGTTTGGCTGTTACACCGGGCGGTTTGGCTGTTACACCGGGCGGTTTGGCTGTTACACCGGGCGGTTTGGCTGTTACACCGGGCGGGTTGGCTGTTACACCGGGCGGTTTGGCTGTTACACCGGGCGGTTTGGCTGTTACACCGGGCGGTTTGGCTGTTACACCGGGCGGTTTGGCTGTTACACCGGGCGGGTTGGCTGTTACACTGGGCGGGTTGGCTGTTACACCGGGCGGTTTGGCTGTTACACTGGGCGGTTTGGCTGGTACACCGGGCGGTTTGGCTGTTACACCGGGCGGGTTGTCCCTTTGTTTTAGAAGCGGTTTGGAAGAAGGGATTTGCAATAGAGAATAGGGTTTTTTTTTCTCACCTTTCATTTCGCTTCTTGTGAAAGTGACAAACTGTGCGGTTTGCAACGCCCACTTCAGAGCTGCTAGAATAGGCCTCTGTGTATTCACACGGCAAAGGGTGGGCTGCTTGCAAACTTTTAAAACAGTGCAAGCTGTTGTTGGACGAGAAAAGGACCCATTTCGCACGAACCGCGAACTGAGATTAAACCGATTTTCTTAACAGTCCACTGACATGAATTGAGCCGAGGGAATGTTAATCAGGGAGAAAATATTTCAAACTAAAAATGAGGGCGTTAAACATGAAATTAGGCTTTAAAGGCCTTCTAGAGTGAATTCATAGGGATGAATATAGTTTCAAAAGCATATAGCTTCTTTTTGTATTTTATTAAATAATTAACTTTATTCATCTAATATAATGCCAAGCATTGCAACTCCCCAAGCATTGCAGCTAATTTCATAGTATATATGTGGAACATATACTGTGCGTCTCTTGTATATACAGGTGTTATTGTGGTGTACACTTCACCCAGGCATTGAAACGTAAGGTGAGCCTTTGGGTGCCAGAAAACGCAGTGACTGTTTATGTGAATTGCCATGGTGACAGGTAACAGTGGTATTGTACAGGCTTCCACTTACATCCCCACGTGGGCCTGCGTGCAGGGACAGGCCTGGCCATGTACTTAGAACCAGAAGGAAACCGGTTATGAAACACTTTAATAAATCATTTGCGAGCAAGGAGGGGCCGGTTTATTGGAGTCACGGAAAAACGCAGGACTGATGAAAACCAGTTAACCATAACAGTGGCTTCTAAGTGGAATGCAGAAGGCCAGTTATGAAGGGGTTAACTTTAAGGGTTTCAGGGTGAGGGGTTAAAGGCAGAGGTTCTCAACTCCAGTCTTTAAGACCCCCCCCCCCTCAACAGGTTAGGTCTTCGGGATATCCCTGCTTCAGCACAGGTGGTGCAGTAGAAGACTGAGTCACTGATTGAGCCACCTGTGCTGAAGCAGGTATATCCTGAAAACCTGACCTGTGGGGGGGTGGAGCGGGGGGGAGGATGGGGGTTCTAGTGGGTTTCCCCTGGTTAAGATTAGAACCCAGGAACTTCACCTGTAAGTATCTCAGGAACCGGGAGGACCCGGGAGCTCAAAATAGTGGCGTTTTGACCCCCCACGTTAGAGGCAAAATAGCCAGGAAGAACTGTTCCTTTAACCACGTGACAATTGTGTTGTTGAACCCATTTGGGGCCCGGTGACAGACATGCACATATACCCGTGGGCATTTTATTTCCTGCTATGTATCGTGATGTAACCCAGGCGTGGGCAACTCCGGTCCTCAAGGGCCATCAACAAGGTTGCCAGGAGATCCCTCAGTGGCTCAGTGGCACAGGGAGCCACCTGTGCTGAAGCAGGCTCTTCATCTGAGCCACAGGTGCTGAAGCAGGGATATCCTAAAAACCTCACCTGTTTTGGGGGGGTCTTGAGGACTGGAGTTTATAACCCCTGGGTTAAGGTTTAGCTTTTTGCAGTAAAGGGTTAAGGTTTTTAGGATGAAAATTTGTATTAGCATTGGGTTTAGGGGTCTTAGCATAAGGGGCTTAACAAGTTAGGATAAGGACCTAACATTAGGGGCTTTTGGGATAAGGGGTAAGGGTAGGGGGTTACCTTTGCTGTGACAGAGCTGGCGGCAAGCTGCCCTCAATGGCTGATCGGCAGCGGTGAAATGGCTGCGGGAACTTGTCCTAACCAAGGGGGTGGGGGTTTTCGGACCACGTTCATCTTGGATACGAGACCCCCTGGTTCCTTTAGATACTTACCAGGAAAGGCACCGCCGGTATATCCTGCTTGTCTACATCACCAGCATCAGCAGGCTAATAGGAGGCCACATCATCATCCTATTGGCCCAAGTGACCCAGGTACTGACATTTTGTTTCCCGTGGAAGAGAGAAATTGGTGGCACCTTCCCAGTAAGCATGTCAGGACCCCCAGAGTTGAAATGAGCGCAGTTTAGCTCTGGTGACCCCCTGATTCCCAAACATGCAAGATCCACGAACCTCCATTAATGTTAGCGCAGGGTGCTGGAGCAGCAGGTGATGGAGCTGGAGTAGGAGGTGATGGAGCTGGAGGTGAGTGTGCTGGAGCAGGAGATGAGGGTGCTGGAGCAGCAGGTGAGGGTGCTGGAGCAGCAGGTCATGGTGCTGGAGCAGCAGGTGAGGGTGCTGGAGCAAGAGGGGAGGGTGCTGGAGCAGCAGATGAGGGTGCTGGAGCAGGAGGCGAGGGCGCTGGAGCAGGAGGCGAGGGCACTGGAGCAGGAGGCAAGGGCACTGGAGCAGGAGGCAAGGGCGCTGGAGCAGGAGGCGAGGGTGCTGGAGCAGGAGGCGAGGGCGCTGGAGCAGGAGGCGAGGGCGCTGGAGCAGGAGGCAAGGGCGCTGGAGCAGGAGGCGAGGGCGCTGAAGCAGGAGGCGAGGGCGCTGAAGCAGGAGGCGAGGGCGCGGGAGCAGGAGGCGAGGGCGCTGGAGCAGGAGGCGAGGGCGCTGGAGCAGGAGGCGAGGGCACTGGAGCAGGAGGCGAGGGCGCTGGAGCAGGAGGCGGGGGCGCTGGAGCAGGAGGCGAGGGCGCTGAAGCAGGAGGCGAGGGCGCTGGAGCAGGAGACGACGTGCTGGAGCAGGAGACGATGTGCTGGAGCAGGAGATGAGGGTGCTGAAGCAGGAGGCGAAGGTACTGGAGCAGGAGGCGAAGGTCTGGAGCAGGAGGTGAAGGTGCTGGGGCAGGTGGTGCTGGTGCCGGAGCAGGAGGTGAGGGTGCTGGAGCAGCAGGGGAAGGTGCTGGTGCAGCATGCGAAGGTGCTGGAACACCAGGGGAGTTTGCTAGAGCAGCAGGTATTGAGGTTGGAGCAGCTGGTATTGAGGTTGGAGCAGTAGGTATTGAGGTAGGAGCAGCAGGTATTGAGGTTGGAGTAGCAGGTGAAGGAGTTGGAGCAGCAAGTTAAGGTGCTGGAGCAGCAGGTAAGTGTGCCATAGCAGCAGGTGAGGGTGCTGGAGCAGCAGGTGAAGGAGCTAGAGCAGCGCAGGTGAGTGTGCTGGAGCTGAAGGTGAGGATGTTGGAGTAGCAGGTGAAGGAGCTTAAGCTGCATACTCCTTGGGCAGAACTAGAGTGAGGTTTAAGGTCACTGTGTACTTCTCTTGGACAACTTCCTCACCGGTGACCTCCATGGAGATTTCCCCTGTACAGATGGGCGTCTTTGTGATGGTCCTTCAGAAAAGGTACATAATATGCCCAAATACAGTACTACAGTCTAGGTACCACATTTGTATTGGGTTTGTGTGGATTATATCCATAACATGAAGCATATGCTGTTCTATTCATTATTTAACATACTGTAAGTCTATTTTACACAGTTTATTAATGTGGTGTCATAGTGATTTGATAAGAGTAATATAGGAATAAAATAGCAAAAGGATGACTTTATAAATATTGTAACATGACTGTAATGTGTAAGTATTCTTCTTCCAGGTACGGAGGAGCGCTTCATCAATCATGTAACATAAAAGGCGAAAACAAGAACCAGAATAGTGTAGCCAGCAAAAAGAATGTGATATTCTCAATCAAATTCGTATTAGTCTCACTCACAATATTCCTCCCATATCATATGGCGCGTCAGAGATTCATCTCTCCCTTATAGGAGCCCTTTGCGTCTGTTCTGCGGTTGGAATCCTTAGTATCCTCTAATAGGCATTGTCATCCATTCGTCACCCAGATGGAAAGAAGAGATATAGCGCTATAGTGTAATACTGCATAAAAAATGTATTTATGCAGATGATGTGATCCTTACAATAACCAAACCTCAAACTTCACTTCTAAATATATACTCCACTCTGTCGTCTTTTAAGGATATCTCAGGTTTCAAAATCAATAGTAACAAATCTGAGGCACTAAATATAAATCTGCCTAAAGATCAAATTAAATTGATTGCTTTAAACTTTGATTTTAAATGGCAACCGAATACGATCAAATACCTAGGGATATTTATCACAAAAAACTATAGTTCTCTGTATAGGGAGAATTATCCAAAGGTCCTAAGAGCTCTTAAGTCTGATATTGGGAAGTGGTCCGGCCACGCTATATCATGGATAGGCAGAATACACCGTATAAAAATGAACATATTGCCCTGTCTTCTGTATCTTTTCCAAACTCTACCCATTCCATTGGTATTGGGGGAAATTAAAACTCTGTAAACAAATTTATATGGAAAAATAAAACACCAAGAATTGGTAAGAAAATCTTAAATATACCAAACAAGACAGGAGGGCTGGGACTACCATGCCTTATGTCCTATTACAAAGCAGCCCACATAAGCCAACTAATACTATGGCACTCTAATCCAGTCCACAGACGCTGGGTATCATTGGAAATGGATTTAGTTGCCCCAGTCGAATTAAGTAATCTTCTATGGTCCCCAGTGAGAAAGAGTCCCGAAATACTCAAATCCAGCCAAATTATAGCCCATTCACTCAAATTATGGAACTCAGTTGCAAATCGACACTTCCTTACAACACGGAATACACTTATGACTCCACTACTGTATATGATAACCCAGAATTTGGTCCAGGAATAGGCCTTAATAGGTTTATAGACTGGAAAATAGCAGGTATCACAAGATTAAAAGATGTAGGTTCAGAAGGATTTCCCAGAACATTTGAATATTTCCACAAAGAAAAGGCTATCCCAAACAATCAGTTCCTCCAATACCTTCAATTGAAAGCCTTTTATAACAAAATCCGACTCCCCGAATTGCTAACTAGATTTGAGTCACTTTGTCTAGCAGATAGTAACACACCTGAACTGATATCTAAATTGTATGGATACTTTGTTAGCCCCCCTCCACAAATGAATCAAAAACTGAAATATATGCTACAATGGGAGGATGACCTGGGGGAGGTATTAGACATGGAAGACTGGAATGATATTTTACAAAACGTTGCCACATCATCAATGTGTATCACAATCAGAGAAAATGCCTATAAAGTTATGATGAGGTGGTACTTAACCCCCATGAGACTAGCTAAATTCATCCCAGAGTACCCAACTACATGTCCGAAAGGATGTGGAGTACAAGCCATATTTATACATATGTGGTGGGGGTGCCCATTCATAGCAGCTTATTGGCTGGAAATCAAAATGTGGTCACAAAGGTTTTTCGGTTTGGACCTACCAATGGATCCCTGGTTATTTCTTTTAAACAAACCATATTACCCCCTCACGAGACATGAAAATAAATTACTGTGCCACATATCTTCAGCCGCAAGATGCGAATTAGCGGCAGTATGGAAACAAACAATTATTCCCTCAATTTCCAAAGTTAAAAATAAAGTCTGGCAGATTTGCTACATGGAAAAAATGGTTAGTCTTAATAACGACACCTACACAGATTTTCAAAAGGTGTGGTTACCTTGGATTCTGAGTGAAAATCAACCAGAAATTAATACCCACTTAATTTTGTTGTAACAAAAAAAAAGGGAAAAAAAAAACAAAAGGATATTTATATTAACTGTGTGATAGAATATTTTAAGAAATCTTGTTAGGTAAAATTGTAAATGAATGTGAACTTTCTACCATCTCTATTTTCTGTACCCTTCCCTCCCCCCCCCCCCATTTTTTATTTTCTTCATTCCTCCCCTCTCCCTAAATTTAAAAAAAAAAAAAAATTAAGTTTAAAAAAAAAAAATATATATATTGCACACGAAGTATGTAGAACAATTACACTCACATTTCAGTGGTAATACAAAAACATGGGAGAGTACCGCTGAGATGCTGCTCGTCTTGCCGTACTCGCGTCAGATCGCTTTAACCCGTACACTTCCTGTGATGTTCAACTGTGGGCGGAAGTGGCTTCTATGCTGTCTCCGGCACTGCGATGCCAGTCCTTACAGGCTCCGGTCCTCCCAGGATCATAGATTCCATGCGTTTCGCTGATGCTTCATCAGGAATCACCAGGGAGTGCTTTCCCAGAATTTCAAATTCAAATTTTGTGGTTCCGTAACCAAAAAAATGTTGAAAACCAGTGACCTATAGTATACAGTACATGACGATTATCAGGTGTCGTTTTATCTTCCTCTTACTACCTGCTCATACACAGTCCGGACAGGATTGCCCAGTGCATTATTTTGTGTGAGGATCTGCCCCCACGTGCGTTTTTTCTCCGCTGTGCCAGTTTTTTAGCACAGTGACCCAAGTAAGTTGGAGTGGCTCTCTACCACTCCACTAATCAGGATCTCGGATTCCTCCTCCTCCAACTTCAAACTCCTGATCTTTCCAGTTGCAAGATCAGCAGCAGCAGAGGGGGAAACCTTCCCAGCCATCTTCTCACCTGTAGGGCGAGGCTAATATGGCGGAAAGTCCCTAGGCATTGTATATTTATTTGAGTGAGTGCATGGGCGTTATGTTTAGGTAATGCACATGCTGTAAGGAATCGGGGAACACGTCCTCTGTGGCGTGTTCCCTCCTTACCTGCTGCAGCGCGCTCCCCTGCTCTGTTTACAGAGCCCGCGCGCACCCGCAGCTCTTCACTCCATGCCACGGAGCTTAGCTCCGCCCCCCGATCACGTTGCGCGTCTGTCATGCGCAGCGCGCACACGTGATGTCGTGCACCGCTCCCCAGCTGCGTGGCAAGTATTCCTAATTCCCACTTGTCTCCTGCAGCCTATCCTAGCATCCGCAGAGGCCACGCTTCCGCTCCGCCTCCCTTGCAATTGGTTCCTGTAAATACCCTGCTTTCACTTCCTGTCATTGCTGAGCATAACCTAATTTTGTGTCGCTGTGCTTTGCTGCATTCCTGAACCTTGCTGTCTTGATCCTGCTGTTGCCCGACCCTGCTTCTCCTTGGACTCCGAACTTCTCCTCACCTGGCTTACGTACGACCATCCTTACCTCTCCGCTCCTCGACCATGGCTCATCCTAAACTACCATCCGCTACTCCATACTCTTGAACACGGCTAAGTACCCTCTATGATCCGTTACTCTCCCATCCAGACCCGGCAAGTATACGACCATTCCAACTTCTATACTCCCAACCCGGCTTGCAAACACTATCCTACACTCAAGACACGCTCTCGCGGTTGTGGGTTGGCGTATACTCAATTCCCTACCTCAGCCCCGTGGTCACATCTGGTTTTGTAGTGAGCATCGCGTTACACATGCGTTACGCGACTGAAACGCATGCACGTTACTTGGAACGCATATTACATTTTTCCTTGTGCCCATGTGTAGGATACTGGTTAGCGTGTCTCTGCGCTATATAAATCCCCACTACTATAGATGGCATTTCCATGCTACTTTTGCTAACGGACATTTCTTTTGCATATCATTAGCTTTGTGGATACCTGTTAAACTCAGGGAAAATCCCGTCTGTTACCTATTTAGGTAAACGTCATGTTATTTGCCCTTATTTGACGGAGCTCTGCGGATGTGTCCCATAATTTATTGAATCCCTACTAGAGATGGGCGAATTTTTGGGGCGCATTTTTAACCACTGTGTATCGGCCGGTTCCTTTGGTCTGCGGATTTCAGGGAATCTGTCTCAAAAATGGTGATTCGCCTTTTGTGGATTTTTTTTTAATATCGACAATCCATCCGCGGATTCTGCAATCTGAAGCCACGGATTGGATTCTTAAAATCCATCAAAGTATTGTGAAATTCGCGCATGGATTGTTAAAATTCCTCAGCAGGTTGCATCCAATGAAGGTTTTTGAAGAATCCGCGCTGATTGAAACTGGAACAATCCGTCTGCGGATTTTACACAGCAGAACGGATTTTACACAGCAGAACGGATTTTACACAGCAGAACGGATTTTAAATGGCGAATTTAGAAAAATCCGGGAAACAGATTTGGACTGGTCCCCCGTCTCTAATCACTACATGTTTGGTTAAGTAGATAATGTACAGTTCAATTAATGCAAGAAATAAATCTATGAACACTAGATGGCAATGTTGTAAAGCAATAGTTTTCTAACCTCTTCTGTTGATGTTTGTTTTTTCTGCATTGTTGGCTTTGGAATTGGTTACCAAATTCAATGTTTCTTTTTCTTTATACACAAACGCTGTTATGTCAAATTCGTGGTACAATCCTGGCATTTGTGAATGGCGAAGACCTTTATTTCTGAGTATTGTGATTTCAAAACTCAGTTGGGCAACACTGATTTTATTCCATATTTAAATAAGTCCTAATCTCTCTTCTCTCTCTTCTCTCTCTCTCTCTTCTCCATTAAGGGCTATGTGTATATAAGGATGGCTCGGGTGTATAGGTGTTATGCTAAATAGAAGAAGAGGTATTCAGCCCCCTGAAACGTTGTTTGGATGTTTGATCTGTCACTTCAATTATTACTTGTAAGTCTTGTGTCCTACACTTGGGGTACATCCTTTAGGAGCAGAGGATAATGATATGGATAAATAAAAGGACTCGATTCCCTAACCCCACCTACCACACAGCTCACTGGGGAGACCCTGGTGCTTGAGAAGAGAGGGGGAGAAGGTGATCTTAGCCCGGGGGTCTGGGAGAAGGGGCCTTGTTCAGGGGGTTGAGGGGTGGGAGCCCAGAGCCAACTGTGGTGGAGGAAGGCAGGACAATGTGGGGGCCTACCTGCAGCCCCGGAAGAGGCATGCAGAACCCCTTGGAGGGGTAGTGGCCGGCAGAGAGGAGGGCCCTACACCTAAGGTTGCGGTGAGGGGGTATGGGGGCAGAAGGTATTTACCCCGGGGGGTATGAGGTTGGGGGGTTATATATGGGCTAGAGAGGGATAAGTTTGTGTCTGGTGCGAGGCAGAGGGAGAGGTGGGGCCACCCGGGCAAGAAGGGACATTTGCAGACGTTAAGGCCCGACTTCCGCTCAGGGTCAACTTCCTGTCCAGGACCAACTTTCTGTCCAGGACCAACTTTCTGTCCAGGACCAACTTCCTGTCCAGGACCAACTTCCTGTCCAGTCAGACTCCTCAGAGTCGCTGGGCCTGGGTAACTTGTCCCAGCTCTCCGCCCACCAAGTGGCCATGGTTAACACCATCTCTATGCTGACATTTTGATAATTAGATTTTCCTGGCTCTCTCCTCCCTTAAAACACTCGATGATGCCAGTGGAGCAGTGATACATTTACCCAAAGTGACGTAACTGAAACCATGCAACTCGCACCGGTTTTCTCCAGTTTTGCAACACCTAACACACACGCAGTATCCCACTCCACATATTCAGTGCCTTGTGCCATTGTCAAATATCAAAAATCACCACGTCCAGAATAAGGAGGTAACTGCGAATTTTACATTATGACTTCCCATGTCTTGGAAAGTCCTAATGGGAGTGCTCAGAATGTAAACGCCTGTTTGCATGTCATTACCCAAAATGCCTGGCTGCACTGAAATCTAGGGGCACAATCAGAAAATCTTATGGGAAAGGGTGGGAGGACGTGTCGCTGCGTCATGGGGCCGCATGTTGCCACACTCTCTCCCATGGCAATCCATTTAATTGGTGTGCAGAGGAGTGTGGGGACTCTATATAAATGTGATACCAATTTTCAGGGGGTGCACCCTTGCACACCCGCCTGCCCTGTTTGTGCTACTGGTGGAGAACATGTTTTGAACTAATATTTAAACCATTATTGAACAAATTCAGGCAACAACCTGATGACATTATTCGTTATACTGTACAGTACAAAACAGAAGAGTTTAAGTACGGTAGATAATCTAAATCTACTATGACAGACGGACTTGCTTTAGGTCAGATGTACCTGGCACTAAGACCTTTCTTTACCATTAAGTCATTCCTCCTTTCCTGGCACAGACGCCGGGAATTAAAGCCCCGAGGCCACCCAGTGCAAACATACTTTAAATGTCAAACTTCTGGATTATTTAAGGTTAAAATCCGTGGTTTGGGATTGGCTAATGTTTTATCCTTCTCAAAATAAAACATTATATATTCAGCATAAAGCAAACCTAAACTGCAATAAGAACATTTATTTGGAAGCAGGTCAAATACTAGGAATTTCATTGTATGCCCTTTTGCTCAATACATGCCATATAATGTTGGTGACATGTCCTTTAGAGCAATTTTTACTACATACTGTATGTCAGGAACAGAAGTCATGTAAAGTCATAAGGCACCTTATAGCCATTAACTGAAATAGGTCATAGCTGTATGTATGTATAAACACAGAATATCCCAGCAAGCTCAAGAACCCCAATGTTCCTGTTATGACAGACCCAATGTGGTTATCTTCCCTCACAGAGAGGTACATGAGGATTTTATCAGGTAGACATTTTTGTCTGTTGATGTATGTATGTATATATGTATATCTTTATGTATATATGTATATCTTTATTTCTATAACGCCATCCATGTACATAGCGTGTCACAGCATTAATACACCTGACATACTATTATAACACATAATGGGAATAAGCGCTTCAGACATTAAAGACATCGATGCAGCTTCCTGTTGGCCCACGTGATGCAGGAGCTTTAAAAAGCAGAGATATACCAGCACCCCCTTCGGAGGTAAGAATCTCTGGAAACATGGTATCCCTGGAGCTGGAATGAAACAAGGCAAGGCAAGGTCTGAAACTAGAATGCAGCAAGGCACGGCGTCACACTAGACTATGCTCAGCCAGGAATGAGAGCAGACTTAAGGTATATAAAAGGCGAAGCCTCCAATAGCCAGTAAGGGCAGAACCAGGAAGTAAGCACCGATAGGCTGCTGGTGCACACAGGTGTGCCCTATGATGCAGCCTAATTGGGGATGGGGGCGGAACTGCTCGCGCGCCATCCCGCGTGTATCACGGAGGTCTGGCAGCGGAGCCTGGAGCGCGTGTCACTCCCATGCCGATTCTGAGAGACCTTAGGGCAAGAGGGGGCGTTATCAATCGCGCGTCGACCCGCACGTGTCACGGAGGTCAGGGGGAGGAGCCGAGAGCGCGCCTCACTCCCACGCTGGTCCTGTCCACCACCAGAGCGGGGCAGGGCTTGTACCATGCGTCAGCAGGGAGGCTGGTCGAACGCACCCGTCGTGCGTCAGAGCAGGAGGCGGGGTCCGAATCACGCGCGTACTGGGACCATGAGACCGCGCATCCTGAGTGTCCATCACAGAAGGCTTGTTGAGGTGAGGAGATGGTCTGCGACCGCCAGGATGGGGAATCCTCACAGTACCCCCCCCCCTTTAGGAGCGACCTCCGGGCGACTCCACGATGGCTTCTCCGGAAATTTGGCGTGGAACAAACAGACCAGTTTGGCTGCGTGAACCCGGTGACTCAGAATCCAAGATCTCTCCTCCAGATGAAACCGCTCCAATGCACCAGATAGTGTAGCGAACCTCTGGAGATCTTAGAGTCAAGGATGGATTGGATCTCGTATTCCGGTTGTCCTTGAACAATGAGGGGAGAGGTGGAGGCCACTGGAACTGAAAAGGTATTCTGGACCACCTGTTTGAGAAGAGAAACATGAAATACAGAGGGGATCTTCATGGAAGGCGGGAGAGCGAGACGGTATGCCACCGGATTAATCCTTTCGGATATAGCAAAGGGTCCAAGAAATCTAGGTGCGAATTTCAAAGAGGGTACTTTCAGCCTGATGTTCCTGGATGACAACCAGACCTTGTCGCCAGGTTTAAGGTCCAGAGAAGGTCTGCGGTGGCGATCTGCCTGATTCTTTTGCCTATTGACTGCTTGCCTGATGTTGACCTGGATCCTTTTCCACAGGTCTTGTAAGGTTTTTATCATGTCAACCACTGCTGAGACCCCTGAGGAGGGTAGAACAAGAGGAAGAGTGGAAGGGTTGAAACCGTAACTCACGAAGAATGGCAACTCCAGAGTAGAGCTAGTAGAGAGTTATTGTGGGCGAATTCTGCCTAATGTAAGAGTTGAGCCCAGTCATCTTGGGAATCTGACGTAAAGCAACGTAGATACTGTTCAAGGGACTGGTTAGTCCTGTCCGTTTGATCATTGGTCTGTGGATGGTATCCCGACGAGAAATGGAGGGCGATACCTAGCTGGAGGTAAAACGAGTGCCAGAAACGAGAAATAAATTGCGATCCTCTTTCTGAAACAATTTCAAAGGGTACTCCATGTAACCGAAAAATCTCCCTGATGAAGATGTCAGCTAATCTGGGGGAGTTGGGCAGGCCCTTGAGGGGTATGAAATGGGCCTGCTTTCAAAAAACGGTCTACTAATACAAGAATCGTGTCCATACCCTTGGAACTAGGCAAGTCCACAATGAAATCCATAGACAAATTTGTCCATGGCCGATCCGGAACAGGTAGAGGTTGAAGGAGACCTGTAGGAGGTATCCTGGGTGTTTTAGTCCTGGCACACGTAGGGCACGCAGCTACACATTATTTTAGGTCCTTTTGCATTCCTGGCCACTAAAAGGTACGAGAAATGAGGTCCAAGGTCCTCTTGGTGCCGGGAGGGCCTGCAGATTTGGACGAATGACTCCATTCGAGGACCTTCTTATGGTGTAGGGGTGAAGTGAAGAGACGGTCCTGCGGAGGAGAGATGCCAGGAGGGATGTGGCTTTGTTGACGGACAATGTCCTTGAGCGCTCCAAATGATGTGGCAGAGAGAATACATTTGGACGATAAAATGGGTTTTTGCTGATCCTCAGTCTTGTTGTCTAGGGAAAATTGTCGAGAAAGTGCGTCAGCTTTAATAATCTTGGATCCTGGAAGGTATGAGATTCTGAAATTAAACCTAGAGAAAAACAGTAATTATCTGGCTTGACGGGCTCCCAGGCGGTGTGCGCCTTCAATGTAAAGCAAGTTCTTATGATCCGTGAGGATGGTTATCGGATCTGCAGTACCCTTAATCAGGTGTCTCCATTCTTCGAGAGCTAGCTTCATGGCCAAGAGTTCCCGGTTCCCGACATCGTAGTTGCATTGGGTCGGAGACGTAAAAAAAAAAAAAATGCACAAGGAGGCAACCTGGACAGGGAATTCTTCCTTTGAGAGACAACAGCGCCTACACCCACATCTGAGGCGTCGACCTCAAGGATAAAAGGAAGTTTGGGATCAAGATGAATGAGAATAGGTGCGGACACAAAGGCCTTCTTGAGACGGGCGAAAGAGTGGAGGGCAGCAGCGGACCAAGAAGCAGGGTCTGCTCCCTTCTTGGTTAATTCCGTAAGCTGAGCCACTAGAGAAGATTTTTTTTGGATAAACCTACGGTAATAGTTAGAGAATCCAAGGAAGCGTTGTACTACTTTCAGGGTGGTAGGTTGTGGCCAATCTAGGACAGTTTTGAACTTGGCGTGATCCATGGTGAGGCTGGGATCAGAAATGATGTAGCCTTGAAAAATGGTGGATGTTTGATGAAAATAACATTTCTCCAGTTTAGCAAAAAATTTGTTCTGACGTAAGCGAAGGAGCACCTGTTTCACATGAGAGATGTGTTCTTGTCTGGATTTAGAGAAAATAAGAATGTCATCAAGATAAACGATTACAAAGGAGTTAAGGAGGTCTCGGAAAACTTAATTTACGAAATCCTGAAACACGGCTGGGGCATTGCACAGACCAAAAGGCATGACCAAGTACTCATAATGTCCATCTCTGGTGTTGAAAGGCGTCTTCCATTCATCACCCTGACGGATCCTGACAAGATTATAGGCACCTCGTAAATCCAATTTAGAAAAGATACTAGCTCCTTGTAATCGATCAAACAGTTCAGAAATAAGGGGCAAGGGATAGCGGTTTTTGACAGTGATTTTGTTAAGGGACCGGTAGTCTATGCGAGGGCGTAAGGTCCCGTCCTTCTACTTCACAAAGAAAAACCCTGCGCCTGCAGGAGAGGTAAATTTACGAATAAACCCATTCTGTAAGTTCTCCGCAATATACTCCTTCATTGCCTTGGTCTCAGGCATAGACAATGGATAGGAAGTCTCTCTGGGGGTGTAGTGCATGGAAGCAGATCGATGGGAGAATCGAACGGGCGGTGAGGGGAAAAAATCTCCGATCTGACCTTATCGAAGACATCCCGAAATTCAGTGTACTCATCTGGCAATTGTACCTTCTTCTCCTCAGACCGGTTGGTACCCCCGATTGCTTCCAGAAGGCAGTTCTTATGGCAAAAGGGGCTCCATTGGATGGGTTCCTTGTTGAGCCAATCTACCCGAGGGTTGTGAATCTGTAGCCAGGGTAGCCCGCGGATCACGCTGATGGAAGGAGTGTGGATGACATTGAATTGGATCTTTTCCAGGTGTGTGTCTTGCACCTTGAGTTGAAGCACCTCTGTCTCCAAGGAGATGAACGCCGACTGCAGAGGTCTTCCGTCAATGGCTTCAAGAGCAATGGGCTTCTTTGTGTGCCTGGTCGGAACCAGATGGCGTTCTGCGAAAGCTTGATCTATGAAGTTTCCTCCGGCACCTGAATCGATGAAAGCAAGCGTAGATACTTGAAAGCCCTCCCCTTAGAGTGTAATGGGGACAGGAATGCAAGACGGATTGTCAGTAGAAATAGGGAAGAGAAAAAGCGTTCCCAATGAGACTCCCCCGGGACTCATGGGAACTTTGCGTTTCCCGACTTTTGGGGGCAAAAATAGGCAAAATGTCCAGAAACACCACAGTAAAGACATAGGCCAGCGTTTTTGCGTCGTAATTTCTCCGATTTGAAAGGCTAGTACCCCCTACTTGCATAGGTTTGGACATATTCGGGGTTGAAACCTCAGCGGAGCTCACCTGACCGGGACTGATCCGGGCTGGGATGGTATGATGGTGAACCTTCTCTGAACGTCTCTCCAGGAGGCGACGATCCACCTTTATACACTGGCGACACACTTTATTCGAGCTCGGCTAGTCCCACGAATTCGGGTATACCCGGGTGTATTGAGGTTTGTGACTGTTTTCTGCCCGAGTGCATTGGGTTATTTTCCAGGCAGGGATTGAAGCATTTTATTCCCGCTGGCTGCAATACTGCACAGTATATATATATATACTGCATTACAATTCATGAATTTATGCCATCTGGTAGACACGCGAAGCATTGCAGCCTATTAAATCCTAATCATTATCATTTAACAAATCAGCCGCCCGTCAGCCAGGCATGAACCCAGGCTGGGAAGGCAAATGCAACGGGGCTTGTCAGAGGTGAGGAGCGGCGCATTCCAGGTATCTGCCAGGTACATACTGGGTATTTGCTCGAATAAAGTGTGTCGGTGCAGTACAAACAGCAATGAGCTCCTCCAAATCGGTGGGTCGATCGTAGGCTGCCAACTCATCCTTCAAGGTTTCCGATAAACCTTGCCAAAAGGCAGCGGCCAGGGCTACATCTTTCCAGTCGGTCTCGGCAGCTATAGTTCTAAACTCGAGAGTGTATTTGGTAACTGAATAACTACGTTGGGAGACATGAAAAAGTGCACAGGAGGCATATACCTTACGATCGGGTGTATCAAACACTTTCCGGAATTCCTGGGCAAAGGCTTCGATATCCTGTGTGAGGTCGGATCTTCGCTCCCAGATGGGAGAGGCCCAGGCAAGAGCGTCTTCTACATGGAGAGAGAAAATGTACGCCACCTTGGCGCGGGGTGCAGTAAAGTGTGAAGAATTCATTTCAAATTGTAAAAAGCATTGATTCAAAAAACCCCGACATTCATGAGGGCGAACGCACCCGTCGTGTGTCAGAGCGGGAGGTGGGGTCCGAATCCGCTGACGGGGAATCAGGTCGCGCAATGTCTGCACGCGTACTGGGACCACAAGACTGCGCATCCTGAGTGTCCGTCACGGAAGGCTTGTTGAGGTGAGGAGACGTCTGCGACCGCCAGGATGGCGAATCCTCACAGACTCCAATGTTTCCCTCAGAAAGTGCATTTGTCCCTCGTTTGGTGCATTTACATTCACTGTGTGATATGGAGGCCTGAGAGAAGACCATGAACCACAAGGGACCTTCCTCCTTGGTCTCTCTTAACCACCAATGTCTGGAACGGGATATCATGTTTTATCAAAATCGCGACCCCACGTTTTTACTGGTAAAAGATGAATAGAACGCTACAGGATATAACCCGCTAAACGTGTTTGGGGGCTCCTGGGTGTCGAAGTGCGTCTCTTGTAGGAAAACAATATCTGCTTTCTGTTTCCTAAATTCTTTTAGGGCCAGTCTGCGCTTGCCATTACTATTCAGGTCCTTAACATTCAAAGACACTAACTTCAATGGCGTTTGACTAGTCATTCCTGGTGTCGTGTCTCTCTATCTCTTGTGAAAGTTGTGCTCGAAAAGTTTTCACGGTTGTAGGGGACAAATGGGAAAAGGGGGGGGGGGGGGACAGAGAGGGGAGGGGAGTTTTCCCAAATCGGGAACATGGGAAAAACAAAACAAAAAAAAATTTCAATTGAAAAATAAGATGTGTATCCAACCACTCATCCCAATTTTGCAGCCAGTCTCTAAGTGGCTTGGCCTGGCGGGCATATGGCCCTTTTGGGGGTGTCCTGAGGTTGGGCATACAGGTATCCCATACACCCCGCCCCCATATACTCTCAACCTCCTGATCGCACCTTCGTTACAGCTTACTCAAAATATAAAAGCATAACAGATAAATCAATTGCTACTAGCATAAGAGCACACAAACATATATAACTTTTCGTAGAATAACATAATACAGTTGAGGATAAGGGGGGTAAATAACTTCGGGAAAAAACATACATCACACTTTATATTACTCGTTTTAAACATCCAATAACTATTGACGTTAGTTCTCGAGCAGGAGCTGATCTTGTCCTTTAATAGACCTTAGTGTCCTTTATTTCTGTGACCTGAGTATAAGTGTGGTGCATAACCCCCCAAAATAATCCATCTCTTTAGACTCTTTGGGCTAGGGCCTACTCACCCACCGCCCACCGCCCACTCAGACTCGTTTCCCTGCTCCGTGCAGGTATCGGCTTTAGGGAAACTACGAGGGGGTTTCTCCCCTCCGTAGAAATAATCTGTCATCTAGGCAATGGGCAGGTGACCCCAAGTCACAGACAGTCATACCTACAATAGAACCAAAGGGATACAAAGGGGAACAGAGAAAAAACAAAGCTGCAGTTCCAACTGCGGTTTCTTTGAACCGCCATGGATCGCCGGCTCGTCGATCCACGAGACCCCCGTGGACTCATGCTGAAGCTTCTAAAGTTTGGATGGACAACAGGAGGGCCTCAACGGAGCACTCTCAAGGGCGTAGCCAGTCCTAGATCTTTCCTCTTCGGGCAATCGCCCACTCGGCCGGTCGCTCATCCTCTGAGTTGTCTCCTTGAGATCCTCACTGTTGGCTCGATCTATCCTTGGGGTCCAGTCTTAGCTCTGACAGGAAAGCTGCTGATTCCTCAGGATAGCAGATCGAAACCTGTCTCCCTCTATGGTTAACTATTAAGCGGAACGGGAAGGCCCACCAAAAGCGAATCCCCCTTTTCCTGGATTATCGCTGTCACCAGTCGTAGTCCTCTTCCCCTTTCTATAATCAGCCTGTACAGGTCTTGATAAATCTGAATGGAGGCATCCTCGAATTCAATTGAGACTCTATTTCTGCAACCCTTTATGATCTTTTCCTTAGTTGCATATTGATGAAGCCTCAGTACCACATCTCTACTTCTCTCTTGAGATATGGCTGCAGGGCTTCCGTGGACACCGTCTCAAGGATGTGGTGAATTCACAAGTTATGCCTCCGCTCCCTATTCTCCAGGTCATCCATGCTATCTCTCAAGCTCTGACCTCACCGCAGGACTTCATCGTCCGTATTTACCTGATTTTACCTGATGTCTTCGGAAGCATCTCCTGATGTTCCCCCGCCTGCTGCCATGAGTTTGGGGCTTCTACGAGGTGCCGATCAGATGCTTATATCGGAATCTGCGAGCGGGATGCATGGAGCTTACTGTAACTATCACATGTGCATATGCTCTGATGTCACGCGCGCGCCCCCAGGGTAGGGACTTTTAGGGTAAGAGCTTAGGGTAGGGGTGTAACAGAGTCTTATCCCTGTTAACAGGCTTGCCTCTAATCCAGCAGTGTGCTGGTTAATTACACACCTGCAATCAACCACTCCACCTGCCTAATCACAGCTCTGTGAAAAAGCCTGTTTCCCAGAAACAGGAGGAAATTTTCCTCAGTACACAAGGGTGCTGACAAGAGGAAAGAGGTCTTGAGCAGAAAGGCTCTGCTGAGATCAAGACACCCAGAAACCTAGATTCCTGGATACAGGGGACCCAGGAACCTACCAGAGACTCACATGAAGGGACATCTGCTTTAAGGTATCTCTTGAGACTTTGGGGAATAGGGTGGTAATGGGATTATCCCTCCAGCCCTATTGAAAGGGACTGGGGAAGTAAGTTAGCCCTTAAACAGGGATAGGCGTTTGTTGTTTTCATATGTTTTGCTGTGTTTAAAGGGACAGGCGCAATAAAGCCTTATTTTAATTTCACCTTAAAAACGGTCTCCATTGCATACCTCTGCACACATCTCTTACAAGGGGGTTTTAGGGTAAGGGTTTAGGGTAGGAGGTTTTAGGGTAAGGGCCTAGGTTAGGGGGCTTTAGAGTTAGGGCTTAGGGTGTTTTTTTTTTAGGGTAAGGGCTTAGGGCATGGGTTTTATACTAAGGGTTTAGGGTAAGGGCTTAGGGTAGGGGTTTTAGGCACATACCTTAGTGGCAAAGTGAATGGTGGCAGGTTTTTCGGTGGCAGGGGGAGTTGTTGCAAAGCGCCAACGATCAGTTGGTCGCGGCAAAACGTACGGTGACCATATGTCCTAGATCACGCTTGGATTGCTCCTTTAAGACCTTACAAACCTCCCTCTCAGCTGTCACTATACTATATTTGAATTGTTACATCTTGCTTAGTATGCCTGAATTATCTACAAATGACTTCATCTCCTATTAAATACCCCAGATTATCCCCTATACACTAATAGAGCCGGGCTCTTCCTCTCTGTAGCCTTCCGCTGGTTCTCTCATTCCCCTCGGTAAGTTTCAATGAATTATTTAGACATTGAATAAAAGTGCCAATTCTACATTCGAAAAACATCCTTGTAGTTTTTAAAAAATATTATTTTTTCTCATCAGTGACTTGCGCCACCTAATCAATACTTGTTATTTTATTAGGCAGTGGACATTTAGAGAATAAACAATAATTGAATAAATGTATACAATGTTTCTTCCACCGAAGTTTGGATTAAAAATCAATCTTGTTATTCTCTGCAGCGTAAACGAGGGTCTCTGACCAGAATAGAACATTACTGTTCTGTTAATGTAGCTCGAAGCAAAATTCAGACATGGTTGATTTGTCACAGTCATTCTCGTTCCCTCAAAAGATTACATTTCATAATTGGAAAGAACCTGTTCTTCTTTTTTAGCAAACGCAACCAGACTGAAAAATTCTTTTTTTATATTGTATTTAGAAATTTGCTGTTAAAGGAGCAGTTCTCAGACCCCCCTCCCCTTTTATTTAATGGATGCCAAGCATGAGGTCCCTGGAGATGATCCCTATTTAATTTTATCTCTGGGATACTTACTGGGAAAGGTCACGCCAGTTACGTCCTTGTATTTACATCCCCCATTGGACGTGGGCCAATAAGAAGCCGTTGCAGGTAGTGAGCACCAGAGGACCCCCTTCTTCCCATCTATCACAAAAGGTCCAGGGTACTGTTAGACAAAAATCTTAAATTTGACTCAGAAAGTTTGACAAAGGATTTTTTGTGAAATCAGATTTTACAGAACAAAGAATATGACTTCCAGTACGGCTCCGGGGAGGTAACACGCGCGTGCCGAGTGCTCCGTACTGTACCCCCGAAATGGTTATATCCGATGGGAAACCGCACTCCTCTATGCCCCCCAAAAATTGAATACACAAAGGCTAAAGATTACGATACCAGTTTATGGAGAAAAATCAATCTAAATGCCAGAAAAACATGGCCCCAAAAGTTCAAAGGGAGGATAGGGGCGAGAGGAGGAGAGACCCACCCATGATGGTGGACGCGACTGTTACATAGAGCACAGAGAATCCGGAACATACAATAAGCCCCTCTGACCGTCATCTGCATTCTCGGGTGGTCTTTGCAAAACTGGTGGTAAAATAACGAATGCCGGCTCTTGATAACAGATTTGATAAACCATTAGAGCAGCAGTGTGCAAAGTGGGGAGTGCGACCCCCAGGGGGGCGCGAGACTGCCTGGGGCGGGGGCATGGTTTACAGAGGCACCGCAGCCTTCCGGAAGGCACTTAAATTAAGTGCCGGGGGAGCTACAGGGCCTCTGTAAACCTTTACTTACCTTGGCTCCACATGCGTCACCATGGCAACGCGGCATCAAATGACCCTGCGAGGTCATGACGCCGGAGCCGAGATAAGTAGGGGTGAGGGGGGGCGTGGGGTGAGGTGACTGCCGGCAGAGGGGCCAGGGAAAAAGTTTGCGCCCTCCCTGCATTAGAGATAATCAAAGCGGAATTGACCTCACAAAAAAAATGTTAGATAAGACAGGGAGGAGGCGGGTCAATGTTGAAGATGATCTGCAGGCCACCCAATCACCTGCAGAGCCTCTGAAAAGGAAAAATGTTCCTCTGGAATGTAAACTATTCGGCAAATATCTTCGCTTCACCTGATTCGGCGGAACAGTCTCTTGAGGGCTCCAGTTCTCCTCAAAGTCTTTCCTCACCTGAATAGATAGAGACTCAAAGATCCCCCATCACCATCTCCTAGCAAGAACAAAATCAAATGGAGCAGCCTCTCTGTGATCCGGGGCGCAGAAGTGAGCCAAGCCCATCTTCCAGATGTCCGTGAAGAGTAACTGGTTGTATCCTTGATTTGTTTCTACTCACTTTCGAATATTTGTATTTGTTGATGTCTATATGTTCAAAGTGAGGCCTTAAAATGGTTGGAACAATAATTTTCCGTTCAAATTGTCTGCTAAGTCTATAAAATGACTAGGTAGTCAACTAAATAAGGACGTAAGACAATGATACATAGAAAATGTCACCCCCAAGAGCAGAAGAGATCGAAAGATGGAAAGATTGCCTATTAAAGTACTTAATTTAAGTGCCTTCGGGAAGCGCGTGAGGCCTCTGTAAACACTGCGCCCCCGCAATTAATCAGGGGGTGAGGGAAGAGCTAGCCCCACACTGGATGCCCCTTGGTCCAGAGTGGCGGCAGGGATCATCACAAGGGAGAACAGTTAGTGGACTGTGCATCACTGTACCTGCCTGCTGCTGGTGCTGCTGCCAAGAGAATAAAGAGTCTACTGGTTTTAAAGAGAACCTTGTGTGAGACTGGAATCTCTCATCCCTGTGGGGAATCTCTGTGGTAAGGATTCCACCCCACATTCCTGGGGCTTACTATAGATGGAGGCGCTGCACCATTGAACAAGTAACCTGTTCCTGTTGTCCCCCATGTCATCGCGGGAGACCCAGGCCCTCCTGTTGCCAGCAGGTATGCACCACACTGAGACATATAGCCAGACCCCGGAACACCTTAAGGGACCTGATCTGCGATTGGGGGGGGGGGGGGAGGAGTATGGGCTAGATTTGGAGGTGCTGCTGAGATAAACAGGACAGGTTTTGAGCGAAGCAGAGCTGAAAGATGTATGTACACTTTCAGAGCAAGTGCTGCAAAGGATGGGCATTTTTGCAGACTAGGGGTAGTCAGGAGAGACAGTCCTCTCGCACAGTACACCTTAGGTGCCCTAGGAGGGTGATGTAAATTTGGATAAAGTGGCTATAGCTGTTCTAGTCGCCTTGAGGCAGATAGTGTAGGATTCCTGTGGGGGTATCCTGTTAACAAGGTCAGGGACTTATGCATAGGTTCTGCACTATGAGTGGCCAAAAGTAGGTTGATGCCCAGTACTTAGGAATGCCAAATACACTAGCCAGTATCCAGAAAACACACCACGGAGTGCTTGTAATGAACCGTCAGCGAGTGCGGTGTACAAGGAGAGAGTTTTGCCTAGCCTGGGGTATGCCATGCGTTATATTCATTGGTTAGAGCACCATTAAGTGTAGTAAGTGTCTAGGAACCAGTTACACCATAGACACTGAGAGTAGCGCTATCGTGGGCTTAGAAGGCTCACTAAAGATGGCGGCGAGAGATACATGTGCTCTGCGGGGCATGGAGAAGATTAAAATGGCAACTGCTGTGCCATTCACTGCAACGCAGGTTGCAGCCGATCCAAAATGGCATCCACCGCCAAGCCTAGATCACGCACGTGCTGCAGGCTGCTAGATCGCGCACGTGCAAGCAGGCTGCAAGAGAAGTGTGGCGAGAGATGTGCAGGGGTTTGGCGCCAAATCCAGATCCCCAGCTAAAAGAAGGGAGCGGCGCAAAATCTGTAGCCGCACCCACCTGTGCAGTGACTGGCCGACGGACAAAGGCACGTCACACAAAGATAGAGAGTGCCCCTCCTCTACTTTCCACCAGAGGGAGGGGGCACACTGAGAACCAATCCCAACAGTCCTCCCCAGCGGAAGGAGGGACAGAAAGTGAGGCTGAGGAACTTCACTTCTGCTTGACTGGTAAAGGAGAAGGAGCTAAGTGCGAAACCAGTAAAGCTGAGCAAATCAACCCCTGCAAAAAAGATGGCTGACTTAAGTGTAACCACTAATCAGCTTCCAGGAGGCCTCCTGGTTGTGGAGGTTGATGGCCGAGAATATCTGCGGTGCCTGTGAGTCCAATGCAGATCAGCCGGACCGGCCCCAAGTACTACGGCACAGTGCCAGCAGTGTGGCACGTTCTACCTCTGGCCTATCGAGCCATGCCCTCTAATAATGACCCCGCGAGATGCTTCTCCAGCGACGCTGATTGAGATGGAGGAAGCGGATGCAAAGGCTGCCCTGGTCCCATATGTCACCCCTGCGGTAGGGACCCAGGCCCAGCCACCAAGAGATGTCCCGACGGAGGAGAGCGCGAACGCAGTGGAGGTACCGGAGCGGGCCTGTTTCGTACCCATACCCACTGGTGGTGCCGCAAGGACTCTAGGTGATTCCCCCTCAGAGGAGCCATTGCAGTCCTTGTTGGATGAAAGAGACAGCCTGTCATCGGTGGTGATGCGCCTGCCGGCAGACCACCCCAGCTGTAAATAAGAAGTTCCACTTACCCTAGAGATGGAGCTGACGAGTCTGGAGACCCCCCGACGGCGAGAGCTGGTGCGGCCTGAACCGCGTAGAAGTCCCACGGCCATGGCGACTCCCAGTGCGCCGGAGATGGGATCCAAGATGGCTCCGGAGGAACCAACGAGCATCGCAAGACAGCGGAGTGGTAAGAGGACACCACCACCCCCTTATTCCAACCAGGTGAAGCAGGAACCTGTGGAGAGAGAAGGGCTTGAGGCCTACCTGCTCGTCCGTGATCCTGATGGTCCACCACCGCCCTTCCGGTCCTCGATGCACTTCCGGTGCGGGACCCAGGAGAGGATGGAGATTCCGCGATGACCAGCAATGACGTCACTTCCGGTCAGACTGGCGCAGAGGCCCGGAAGCTTTGATTGCTTCACTAAAGAGAGCTGGGCCGGGACATGCGTTCGAGGAGTTTAAGGCCCAAGTAGCCAAGCGGGGAGCACGAAGCGCTGCCGCAAGAGACAGTAAGAAAGTACCTACCGGTCGTGGCATTGCCCGACTCAGAGACACGGTAATGGACTTTGGCGATCCTATGGTCACCGTCCCTAGCACCATTGCCCCGGCAACTGCCCCTGCCCCGTCACGTATCATGCCACCGGGTCCTAGAGGGAGTAAGCTGGATAAGACGCCCAAGTTTCAACTGATTGGCGGGATTGGGTGACAAGTGATGAGGGTTCTGATGGGGAGATACCATTGTCAAGTGTTGTACATGTACCTAACCCCACTGTGTTTAATCCTGTTCCTAGAGGTAGGGCCTGAGGGTCCCAGTCTACTGCAAAAACGGGTTCCGTAAGTCCCAAACCACCTAAGATGAATCCCACGGTTTAGAAGAATGTCCTTAGAGGGAGGCGTAAAGGCTCGTACTCTACAGAGAAAGCGACATCTGGTGTATCCTCCAGAGTAGAGTCTGAGGAAAGTATGAGTGTGTCATCCTCATATGAGCACCGAGATAAATGGTGGGTACCGTTATTCACAGGGTATCATGAGGGGATGGACCGCACCACATTTGTATTAATAAAGAAAGATATTGTAGATCACTGGTGGGACGCAGGCACCTATTCTCCACAGGAGGTTGCCGATGAGTTAGATAACAGGTGGAGAGAAATTATGCAGAAAGTAATTACCCCCAAAGGCTCATCAATTCTGTACGATGATATTGCGCCTGAGGAGCCACAGTTCTGGGTACTGCCAGGAAAGGTTGGGAACCAGAACCTTATTAAGTTAAGTAGAGCAGATAGAGCCATAGCGGCGAGATACCAGCAATCTAATGGATATGAGTTTCCATACGTGCCAGAGCCGATTATGCAGGAGATTAAGGACCAGAGAGACACCTGGCTCAGAGATGCAGTCCTTGAGCACTTGAGAATTAAGTTTGGTAGCACTACCTACATAAGGGAGGACAAAATATGTTCTGTGGTGAAGGCTTGGAGTACAGGCAGGAACATATTTATGCATAACATATTGTACAGACTGGAGAATGGGCCTGTGCAACCCTTCTTTGTTAAGATAGTGGATCACAACGGGCGGGAAGTGAAGAAGCCTGATCCCGTCATTACTATTGAGTTAGGGTTCTCCATGTTGGGAGTTTCCCACTATGTTATGTCGCCATCATGGGTGTTACAGTTTTGTGTACACAATATTGATTAACTATGTTTTGTATGTTCACAGATTGTTCACCTGCAGGATGGTTCAGAAAATTAGGTCCAAGTGGGGACCATTGGATTCCACCTGAGGGAGAGTGTAGCCCTGGTAAGAAATGGGGCTATAGTTCCATCCTCCTCCCGGTATAATCCCTGGTAAGGGCAGGTTGCCAGGAGTTATCATGGGTTTTCCCCACTTCAAGCACTTGCCCTGAGTGGTGGAGGTAGGTCATTTGAGCCTGTGTCAAAGCAAGAGACACAGGGGCGGTGCCTGCTGATATCATAAAGAGCAGTGCACTTCCTATTTAGTGACAGAAGTGTGTGTGATAGTTGAAGTTAGGGTTAGGAAGGAGAGGAGTGAGCAGCTCATGAGTAGAGCTGATAGGACATAATAGGTGGAACAAATAACTCTCACCCTGCTTAGGGGGTGAGGGAAGAGCTAGCCCCACTCTGGATGCACTTTGGTCCAGAGTGGCGGCAGGGATCATCCCAAGAGAGAACAGTTAGTGGACTGTGCATCACTGTACCTGTCTGCTGCTGCTGTCAAGAGAATAAAGAGTCTGCTGGATTTAAAGAGAACCTTGTGTGAGACTGGAATCTCTCATCCCTGTGGGGAATCTCTGTGGTAAGGATTCCACCCCGCATTCCTGGGGCTTACTATAGATGGAGGTGCTGCACCATTGAACAAGGACGAAGGCATCCACCCCAGTAACTTGTTCCTGTAGTCCCCCATGTCATCGCGGGAGACTCAGGCCCTCCTGTTGCCAGCAGGTATGCACCACACTGAGACATATAGCCAGACCCCAGAACACCTTAGGGGACCTGATCTGCGATTGGGGGGGGGGGGGAGTATGGGCTAGATATATATATACAACCAGGGAAAAGGGGGGGGGGGGGATGGAAACCCGGGGGGGGGGAAGGAAACCCTCGCTACTGCCTAGATTAAGGTGCTACAATCAGGGGAAATAACTGAACAGCTAAACTAAAGAAAAGAACCCCTATGTTGAGAGCACTCTAAAAATGGCTGGTGAACTGATATTACTGAACCAGTGGCCTGGAGATAAAGGTAAGTATACTAAACTAATTATAATAATGAATATATTAAAATAAACTTTATTAGAAGGAATCCTCAATTAAAATACAGATCAGTGGATAAACCTCTGTTTGAGGTATACCTGAACAATATAGCGAAATATTAAAAAGAGAGGGGGTGTTTAATAGTGGAATAAAGGGTAATTGACCACACTGAAAACAAACAAATCTCTCAGTCACACCGCCAACCAATATGTGGTTAATGAGTGACACAAAGAACGGTTTAATAGATGTGAGCCACAAACCGATGGAATCTGTTATATGTTCATATGACTGGCTAGAGGCTCAGCAATAACAGATTGGTATGCTCACAGTGTGTCAAGCCTTCCTCATGGAAATATCTCAAGATGGACACACACTATGTCCATTAATGTAGATAGGTAATAGACGGAAGCTAGGATGCTTCTATAAGGGCGTCATAACCCACATAAGCAGATAGATTTCATCAATATGTTTTCTGTCTGGACAAAAAGGCAGACTGTACACGTCTGTCAGGATGTCAGGATGTCTCTATTGACATATAGGAAAACCTATATTTATAATACTGCGTAAGGGTGGTACCGCAATATTAAAGCAGGTAAGTATAATCCTATGCACCCTAATAGGTGTCCCAAGAGCGCATATCCTGCCTGTGTTAATACACAGCACAGCTACACAGATAGTTAACCAATATATATACTGGATGTGTAGTTGTTGCAAAGCTGCGAGTCAGAAAGGTTGGCAGACTAGTATTATCTGACAAGATGTCACCAGTGACAACGTCTTATGCCCAGGAAACCTTAATAGGTCCCATTAGGCAAGCCGTGTGGCTATATATTCCTTACAGAGAGCACCTTATATGCTCAAGATGGAACAATCTGCTTAAAAGTTTCATATGATATCTCCAGATGGGGTGATAAACCCGTTGTGTCACAATTTAAAAGGCAGTGAAAATAGAGGTAACATACACACTGCGTGACTGGACAAAGTAGCAGACTGAAAGTGTCTGATACTATGTCTCTGACTGTCACGACTTACACTGTGCTGTTAATGAATCAGTGGATGGTCATACAGTCCCTCGGCACTTGAGGCGCCTTTTAAATCCCCCTCCTATGTATACATATATAATATATACACACACACAGCTGAACCCCGTTATAACGCAGTCCTCGTGTTCCACAGAATCAGACCGCGTCATAACCAGGATCGCCTTATAAAATTTTGCCGCGTGAGGACTTACCGACATCTGCAGCTCTCTCTAGCTCTCCCTGTTTCAGGCTGCGTCCACGTGTGCGGGACTTACATAGACTTTCGAGCGCAGAGGAGGGTCACATGACACACACACCCTACAGGAGTTTTTTTCCGATTCCTTTTAGAAATGGTATCATTTATAAATTATTTTATTTTAATTATAATGTATAATTTATACATAATTTTTTTATTTATTTTATAATTTATAAAAGCGCTGCGCTGCGCTAATCCTGTGGGGTAGCAGGTAGGGAATTGGTACTAGCATATGAAAGGTCCTAGGTTCGATTCCTACATGTGTATTATATCAAATGTATTCATATGTTCATGTTCAATTCCCACATGGTTTAGGTGTGTGTGTGTGTGTGTGTATGTGTCCGTTAGCAATAAAGCATTGAATGTTTAAAAAAAAAAAAAGGAAATGTTTTTAAATCGGGAGCCACGCTCAGACCACGTTATAAGTGGATCCACGTTGTAGCGGATTGTGCTATAACGGGGTTGAGCTGTGTATATATATATATATATATAGTGTGTGTGTGTGTGTGTGTGTGTGTGTGTGTGTGTGTGTGTGTGTGTGTGTGTGTGTGTGTGTGTGTGTGTGTGTGTGTGTGTATATATACAGTATATATATTGCACATTATTGATGTATCCTAATATGTAGTATACATCACCTGATTTATTTTTATTTTTTAGCACATGTTAGTTCTGTTGGTGACAATTCTTGCCACAGGTAAGCCAACAGAGAGAGACTATATAAAGCGATGATAACAGAATAATGGGTCAGAAATAAATCCCAATAAATACACTGCTGTGAATATAACTACAGTATCACACACACACACACACACACACACACACACACACACACACACACACACACACACACACACACACACACACACACACACACACACACACACACTACATTCTAGCCCAGGGGTGGCCAACTCCAGTCCTCAAGGGCCACTAAGAGGTCAGATTTTTAGGATATCACTGGTTCAGCCCAGGTGGCTCAATCAGTGGCTCAGTCTTTGACTAAGCCACTGATTGAGCCATCTGGGCTGAAGCAGGGATATCTTGGAAACCTGACCTATTGGTAGCTCTTGAGGACTGGAGTTGGCTATACATATCCTAGCCTATCAAAACAGGTTAAGTATTCACCTATATGACAACATATAATAATAATAATAATAATAATAATAATAATAATAATAATAATAATAATAATAATAATAAAAAAATTCCTACAAGAACACCCTAAAATCATATGTTTCAATTATCCCTTTGGGGAAGATACAATCCAGATCATAAATCCATCTACCCTCCTCTCTTAATGATACACTTTGTCTTCCTCCTCTTCCCTTTAGTGATGGGTTCCAATCAATGGCCTGAAAGGATACTTGACTTACTTGGTGCTTCATTTGTAAGAAATGTTTTTTGCCGCAGGAAGATCACTAGATAAAGTATCTGGATCTCTTGGAGCTTGGTGAATGGCATATGTATGCTCTGTGATTAAAATGGTTTTGCCCACGTCCTCTCTTCCACAGGGACCCCATAATTAATAGACCACATAATCCTGGTTGCATGTAAAAATGTCTAATTCTGTGGTTCCTACCTTAGCTGGGATGTTGGATGAAGTTTCCTTTAATCACTGAGTTATGGTGGTTGCAACCCAGACATGGGTTGATCCCAACATTTTTTGGTTGTTAATAATGTCTGTGTCTCACCAGTCATTGCTCTATATGCCTTGATTAGGTCATCACTATTCACATATATTTATTAGTCACCATTTATCCTGCGCTCCCCTAAATTTTCTCCTCATTATTTCACTAGAACTTAGAGGTTGTTTGTTTTATTGGGTTTGAGCTGCACTTTTAGTCACTTTAGTTTTTAGCGCCGGGTTACACGTCACCACTATATTCTTACATCTTTGTCTGTCCTTGTCTCCTATTGATATGAATGGGAGAAATGGTGCGTTAAATTAAAGCACAGTTTCAAAGTGCGGGCATGACGGTAAGGGGGTGACCAGGCTATACAATAAAGATTAAGCCCATCTGGTTACCCCTGAAAAAGGTGTGGTCCCTGGCAGCTACATACTGTTGCGGCTGAGCTTATTCTAAAGCTTACCCGCAATTGTTCAGGGCTTTTTTCTTTAGCAGCCGAACTTGGCCACACGCCAGCCGCATCTCGCGGCTGCGCACCAGCCGCATGTCCATTCAGCGCTAATGGCGCTGAACAAGGAAAGCGACGCAGGCGCCGAAACTTTAAAAAAAAAGCCTGCGTCTGCCCGCGGTTTACAAATTCTTGCGGTGGCGGCCGATTTAGACTTAGGGCGGCCGCCACTGTAGAACCATAAGCCAGGGGCCATGTATTGTAACTTATAAATGTTAAAGTGTCCCCTGCTTTTCCACTTTTCATGTTCCCTTTACCCCAGACTCACAAAACTTTCTGAGTGTAAGTTTTAGGTGGGATATTTGGATAGAAATGCAGTTGTTTTGTTTGCAGGATTTTGAGGGCCAAAGTTACATGCAGGCATGATTTGCCGGCACGCGGGTTGAATTACACTGGGCTACCCAGTGTCCCCCAGACTCCTATTCCCCTCATAGATATGGGTCTCCCCAAGTATATCATGTATTAACATATGTTTTATAATGTTCGGTGCATTTACTATAAATGTCTATTCAGTCAGCCCAGGCACCCATATAGGTGCCGGGAAGTCTGGATAGACATCATAGTTCAAAGAGGAGATGGGATGTTGAGAGGTGTCGGGGTGTTAAGTGGCTGGGGCAGGGCGGAGTACTGAGTACTGAGAACAGAGAGCCCCTGCGGGGAGGACACTCTGGTCTGCCAGACTCAGTGAAGCCTACCCCTTGGGGGCAATGGGTTGATTGGGGGAAGCTGCAGAATGTAAGCGCGTGTCCCATTGGTCAATCTGTATGTCCCGCCCATGGAGCATCCTGAGCCGGCTTGGCACGCCCCCTCCTCTGACATCATAGTAACATAGTTACATAGTAGATGAGGTTGAAAAAAGACGTACGTCCATCAAGTTCAACCTATGCTAAATTTAGACAACAGGTACTTTATCCTATATCTATACTTACTTATTGATACAGAGGAAGGCAAACAAAAAACCCCCTTAAGGGGAAAAATTAATTCCTTTCTGACTCCAAGAATTGGCAATCGGATTAATCCCTGGATCAACATCCTTCCCATGTATAATTATTTGGTATATCCCTGTATACCTTTCCCATCTAAAAAGATGTCCAACCTTTTTTTGAACAAATCTATTGTATCTGCCATCACAGTCTCCATGGGTAATGAATTCCACATTTTAACTGCCCTTACTGTAAAGAACCCTTTCCTTTGTTGCTGGTGAAATTCACTTTCCTCCAACCTTATGGGATGGCCTCGAGTCCTTTGTACTGTCCGTGGGATGAATAGTTCTTTTGAAAGCTCCTTGTATTGTCCCTGAATATATTTGTATATAGTTATCATATCCGCTCTTAGACGCCTCTTTCGAATGTAAATAAATCTAATTTAGCTAGCCTCTCCTCATAAGTTAGAATGTCCATCCCCTTTATTAATTTGGTGGCTCTTCTCTGCACTCTCTCTTTTTCCATAATGTCTTTTCTTAGGATTGGTGCCCAAAATTTTTTGATGCAAGATAAGATCTTGTTTGCCTTTGCAGCTACTGCATGACATTGGGCACTATTGCTAAGCCTGGTGTCTACAAGCACTCCTAAATCCTTCTCCATCAAGGATTCCCCCAATATATCTCCATTTAATTTGTAAGTCGCCTTTTTATTCTTGCATCACAAATGCATAACCTTACATTTATCTGTATTAAACCTCATTTGCCATTTACCTGCCCACATTTCCAGTCTCTCCAAGTCCTTCTGAAGATAAATTACACCTTGCTCTGATTCTATTACCTTACACAATATAGTATCATCAGCAAAGATGGAGACTTTGCTCTCGATCCCAACCTCAAGGTCATTAATAAACAAGTTAAAAAGCAGGGGTCCCAATACCGATCCTTGAGGTACTCCACTCACGACTTTAGCCCAACCTGAAAAAGTTCCATTTATGACAACCCTCTGTTGTCTGTCCTTTAACCAGTTTTCAATCCAGGTGCATATATTATTACTGAGTCCAATTTTCTTTATTTTGTACACCAACCTCTTGTGTGAAACCGTATCAAAAGCTTTTGCAAAATCTAAGTAGACCACATAAACTGCATTAACCTGGTCTAAATTCCTACTTATCTCCTCAAAGAAACAAATAAGGTTAGTTTGGCAAGATATATCCTTCATAAATCCATGCTGACTATTACTAATAATTTTGTTTTCCATTAGGTATTCCTGAATAATATCCCGTATTAAACCTTCAAGTAGTTTCCCTACTATTGAAGTCAGGTTTACAGGTCTGTAATTCCCCGGGTGTCATCTAGCTCCCTTTCTAAATATAGGCACCACATCTGCTTTACGCCAATATTGTGGTACTGAGCCTGTGGAAATGGAGTCCTTGAATATTAAATATAATGGTTTTGCTATTACTGAGCTTAACTCCTTGAGAACTCTTGGATGTATGCCATCGGGGCCAGGTGCCTTATTTACTTTAATTTTTTCAAGTCGCTTATGAACTTCTTCCTCAGTTAACCAATTGGTCATTAATATGGAGGTTGTGGATTCCTCCTGTGGCGCTACTATTGAACTTGATTCTTCCCTGGTGAACACAGAGGCAAAAAATTTGTTTAATACCTCAGCTTTTTCCTTATCTCCAATAATCTGCCTACCCATCTCAAACTGAAAGGGTCCTATATTTTCTTTTCTCATTTTTTTGTTATTAAGGTACTTAAAGAACTTTTTAGGGTTGACCTTACTTTCTATTGCAATCCTTTTTTCATTATCCATTTTTGCTAATTTGATTGCCCTTTTGCAATTTTTGTTACATTCCTTATAATTCTGATACAATGTCTCTGTCCCTTCTGACTTAAAGAATCTAAACGCCTTCCTCTTCTTGTCCATTTCCTCCCCTACCTGTTTATTTAGCCCCATTGGTTTTTGACTTCAGCCAAAGGATGAGCCCCTATTCCTCTTGTCTAGTGGGAAGGAATTCCCCGCTCTGATTGGTTGCTCCCTCTTCCTCTATGCTAAACATAGAACAGCGGAGGGTATTTAAGGAGGAAGCCGACTCAAAGGACCAGACCATCTAGTGACTTGTGTCGATGAAGCTAGGGCAGGCTTTTCAAACTTGCTCTGTCACGAATAGCAGAGCACCCAGCTTCGTTTTGAAGCTAGGAAAGTCTGCCCTGCAGAGAGTAAGTCAGACGTCAGGACCAAGTTCTGAAAATCGACCGTAGCAGTTGCGGCTAGGAGCTTTAGCCGAAATGAGGACCAGGAAGCCCGAGCATATGTCCCGGTCAGGGTAAGCCTTCCAAAGCAGGTGCTCTACACATATTTGAGCCTAGTTTTCACCCCCACACCACCAGTAAGTGTGTATTTCGCCTGTATTTTGTGTATTAATTGTGTGTATACCCGCGTAAACTTCATTTTGTTCTACTACCTTGTTTTGCCTAGTGAATGATCCTGGCATAAATTTGTAAAAAATCCTGGTGTCCCGTGACAGCGGGGAAACAGTTTGAGGCGAGGAGAATCCGGCTTGTGCAGCAAACACAACATACTGGTAGACAAACAAATTCTTCAAAAAGCAGATCACCTCTAGTACAGAGGTACAAAGTACTGGTACATCTCTACTCACAAGTTCACAATGCAATTCTATATTTATTGTAACAGCCAAGAACAAAGGGGGAACAACGTTTCAGTCCCATATGGACCTTTCATTAGGTCCATATGGTTCACCTGATGAATGGTCCATATGGGACCTGCAACGTTCTTGGCTGTGACAATAAATGAAGAATTGCATTGTGAACGTTTGAGTAGAGCTTTACTTTGTACCTCTGTCCTAGAGGAAACCTGCATTTTGAAGAATTTGTTTGTGCTAAATTTTAGTGCCATTTTGTAGATCCTTTCTGAGAAAAAAAGCTCCCTCAGCCTCAAGCCAATGTAAGTTAATAAAATAAATCTAAGGAATAGCTTTTGTGGGAACACTTTTATTAACAGGAAGGGGGATTTCCCTAACTTACAAGATGCCAGTCAACTTTTAAAAGGCCTACATAATGTATATATTTTTATTTAAAAAATGTTTTACCAGGAAGTAATATATTGAGAGTTACCTCTCGTTTTCAAGTATGTCCTGGGCATAGAGTTAAGATGACAAATAATACATGGTTACAAATACATAGTTACATGAAGTGAGCAGGGTATACATTATATACAAGACATAGCATGCACAGTAGGAGATAATATATATTATAGGCATATGTAACTGTTACAGACCAGATTAAAATGTGAGACAGCTATAGTTTTGAAAGAATTTAGACTGGTGGCGGCTGTGAGTGTCTCCGGTAGATTGTTCCAGTTTTGGGGTGCACGGTAAGAGAAGGAGGAGCGGCCGGATACTTTGCTGAACCTTGGGACCATGAACAATCAGATCTCAGTTGATAAGTGCATAACGCTTACAGAATAGTATTTTTGGACATATGGGGAGAACCCCAATGACAATTTTTTCACAGAGCATAAACACTGTAGGCTTCACTATTCCTTACTCCAAAGAATATAATAAATCATTGCACTATATGTGGCAATCTAAACATTCAGTAGTGTCCTGCCCTCTAATAGAAAAAGTCTGGGTTGAGACCTACGCTAACACTGAAAACAGAACTAATTTGAAAACTATTTGGAAATATGAATCCTTGGAGGGACATAAATGGTAATAAAAAATACTTATTCTTGACAACTTTTATTTTTTGGGAACGAGAAAAGAGATCCTTCTGCAATGGACACACAAAGTCCCATCTACACCCCTCTGAATATATTCTTAAACTAATTTCCTCAACATATTAGTATCCCGCATAGCTATAAAGAAAACACAACATGGTTTAATGATAAATCATGTATTTATCTTCAGAACCTTTCCACCTGAAAAAAAAGATTATTGGATGAGCGTGCAAAGTGAAGACCTCACTTACACTTTGTGGCCACTTTAGGGGTGTTTGTCTATTTTTTGTTCATGTGTTTTTCTCTCCACAGGTCAAACACATTGACCGATTCTGATTAAACTTTGGTGGGTGCCTTTCTCATCCTAACTTAGATCTGCCAGAATTTTCAACCAAATCGGTGCAGCCGCCATCTTGGAATGATTCTTTTTAAGTGATAGAAGAAAACGGTACATCTCATCCACCGGATTCTTGAAACAAAACATTAAATGTATTATTTTGCAAATTGTACTAAATTGTCAGACAATTTTCTTGAACCACTTCAGAGAAATTAAACATTCAGTATAAAATTAAAATAAATTGCCACGATAGCAAATATTACAACAACCTGGAAGTTTACGTTGACATATATGTGGTAGGGATAATTATTCACTGCACAATAGGTTTTTAATTGGTTAACCATGGTACCCACAATGTCAGTATATCTGTTCATACATCACGGCATTCTTGAGAATAATGCGTTCTGTGTTGTTTTGTTTTTCACCTTTTGGACAGTTTGTAGCGAAGGAGATTGTTACGTGGAAGTGTTTTGCCGTTTGTGTTATCATATTAAACAGATTTATTTTCAAATCGCAATAATGTGAGCGTTGAAGTGACATTTTTGTTTGACTTCAAGACCGCGCTCTATCGTCGTGACAGACAATAGTCGCCTTTCTGGACATTTTCGTTACTGGAGGCTCGACTGTGAGTGGAAACTTGGCTTATTTATAGGTTCGTATGATATCACACAAAAGTGTGAGAATTAAATTGGTCAAACGTTACCGTTTTTAACTGAAGTTTGAGAATAATAGAAAAATGTGACGACAAAATTCATACATTGATGGGGTTTCAAATGTTGTTATTTTTCAAATAAGACATCAGAGCAAATCTGAGAGAATGCAAAATAAGAGAACCTTGGAATATGAGGGTGAGTCATCTCGTTCTCGAGAAGAATCAAGGGAGAGAGCAACACTACGTACGCGAAAGTTGTGTTGATCAGAACACGTCAGGTCAGAATAGACGCAAAGAAATCTGGACTTAGAAAAAATTCTTGCTTTTCATCTTTGCATGTGCAAAACCCATACAGCAGGCCGGCGGGTGTCCCCGGCTGACCCCGCGGGTATCCCCGCGGGAGTGAGGGTGTCCCTGCGGGAGTCCGGGGGTCCGCGCAGCCGTCCCGGGGGATTCCCGGGGTACCCGCGAGCCTGCGGTACAAATGTTGCACCTCCAAAAATAATAAACAAGAATTATAACTAAATACACCCCCCTAACACATACTATACAGTAATGGCCAAAATTACTATTATCCACATATGGATAATAATGCATTTGGCCATTTTAAATACATATAACATTCAATAAATACAGTCAAAACATTTTACACTTACCTTTTACAGGCAGCCACGATGAAGGCCGTCTTCATCCTCATCTTCATCCTGCCCATGCCCCTCCGGTGCTGCAAAACATGCACAGCAATCACAATAGCCAATGTAATGTCCCCTAACCCCTTAATCACCATAGCAGTTATTAACCGCTACAGTCATTAAGGGGTTAACCCACCCTCACCCACCACTCGAGAGGCCTACATACCCTCCCCCACTAACCACCCACCCCGTGAGGCCTAACCACCCTCACCCACTACCCACAAGGGAGGCCTAACCACATACCCTTGGGGCCAATACACCCTCCCCCCACCCCCAACACATACAGTACAATAATGTGCAAAATAACTATTATAAAGATATGGATAATATATTATTTGCCCATTATGAAACACATAAAACATGCATAAATCAAAACATGATTTTGTAATCTTAAAATCACCACATTGCATGTTACAATAAATCCAGCATCGATTGCAAATATAAGCTAACAAATCAGCAACTCCACAGATGTATATGAAATGTCACACAATTGCATTAAGTGTGTACATGATGCAATTAATCTGTGCATCATGTAACACTATACAAAATATATGTAACAATAAAATACACTATGAACAATGTCCCCAAACCACAAATGACATCATGAAAATCAATTAGAAACTAACCAAAATCAATACAATTAGCATCAATCAATTTCCTCAAACGATTAAAATACAATAAAAATCAATTATACAATTCCCTATTCAATTCCTAAAGCCAAATCATTGCCAAAACAATTCTAATTTAAAGTAACCACCACCATTCTAATCTAACTACCAGAAAGAAGCCATTACCTAAATACAAATTACATTATTCACAACAATGACAAAATAAAGCTGCTAAATACATTAGCCATACATGAAAAGAACCTAAACATGAGCCAAACAATCAATTATTATCCCTGTATGTCTATCCATACAGATAGATAAACATAACATACAGGGGCAATAATAGAGCATAAAATTCAAAGCATTTACATACAAAAATCCCATACAATACACCCATTCAGTGTCCGTGAATGTATTATATACATAGCTAAATTCACAGGCATTAAATGGGACTGAAAAAATAAAAGACATGAATCAAAAATCATAAAAACCCGTAAAAGTAAAAATAATAAACTTTTCTTTTGTTTACTCACCATTAGATGTCCACTCACCGAAATCCAGGCGACCCGGAAGCACAGGAACCAATCCACAGGTAAGCCATAAAATAAAAAACCATAACAAATCCACGTCTGTGTCTTCTTTCTTCTTTGGGGTCTTTTGAGGTCTTCTTCTATCTTTTTACGCCACGCCCTTCTTCTCTTCTTAGGAGGGGAGATGTTCCCTCCTTGGCGACTAGCTTAAAAACGAGGCAACATAGGCTTTTATAGGCCTATGACGTCACATTTTGGTCAAATGTTTCACACGGTCCTGATTGGGCCGTGAAAAACATGTGATTTGGCCGAGCAAAAAAAAAATGATGATGTCATTTAAAGGCAATGAAAGCACAGCCAATCAGAATGGCTTTGCTTCAATTGCCTTTAAGATGACGCCATTAAAAGAAACATGGCCGGTCTCACATGGTACGGTAGCCAATCAGAGCGTGGGAACTCCATCCCATCTCTGATTGGCTCTAGTAGACCATGTGACAGAGGCTTGGGGGAGAACGGATGTGACATATTTGAAAGCCTGTCACATGGTACTAGAGCCAATCAGAGTTGAGATGTATTTCCCACGCTCTGATTGGCTACCGTACCATGTGAGACCGGCCATGTTTCATTTAATGACGTCATCTTAAAGGTAATTGAAGCAAAGCACTTCCTCATTCAAACCAGGCTGATTAGCTTCAGCTGCTGCTTTTCGATAGGGAAGATTAACTCAGTGTGCTGCAAAAGTCCTATAGCTGCCCTATTCAGCCCCTAGAGGACAGTGATGGTATCACAATATATATATCCACCATGTTGGTATTCCCTTTGAAAAAGTCACTGTCATGACGAAACGCGTCAGGGTACGCCACCACGACACTACGTCATCACGCAGTGTGCGCTTTACGGCCGGAGAGCGCATGGAGCTGATCTGAGGCTGAAAACTCCAAATCGCATTCAAGCAAAAAGACACTGTTTCCAATCGTCCAAAAACTGCTGGAGGTGAACCGGATGGGCTATCGAACAACTGATGTGTTCCAGGACGGTGTTGCCTTGCTGGTGGTGATTATATCACAAACTGCCTTTTATTCTTGTACTTTTGTGAGTGTCCTTAATCCCCTTGTCCTCTTTTTATTTGATTAAATTTACTGTTTTACACTATGGGACGTGCACTCTCTGTTCTTCTCTTATATATATATTTTTATATATTTTGTCACTTTTTTTACTCACCATAACATAACTCAGTATTATATATATATATATATATATATATATATATATATATATATATATATATATATATATATATATAATACTGAGTTATGTTATGGTGAGTAAAAAAAGTGACAAAAACCCTCCACAGGAAAGCAAATATGCAAATACAACTGTATGCTCATCTGCATGTCTTAGGCAGGTCTGCAACCCCGCCTTTCCCCATTATCACCCAGCATACAGCACTTCCACTGCAGCAAGGGATTCTGGGAAATGACATGCAAATGAGCACACAGTGTCACTTTTTGCCTCAAAAACCATTTTTAACATGGTTCCCTATAGGCGTATATATATATATATATATATATATATATATATATATATATATATATATATACATATATATATATATACATATACATGGAAGAGATTGATTGGCTTAGATCAGAATTCAGTACATTGTAATATGCATGTAACTCATTTCTGTGTTTCCTTATAACCAATCTCCAAATCACAAACAGGGCAAAAATAGATGAAAGTACCTTAGTGCACTGATGCTGCAAGAAGAATGTGAAAAATACCTCAGCAAGCATCAACTTTATGGGAAAACGATTATTTATGAGGTATATGTATCAAAATGGAACACTTAGCTCCATCTTGACCGAGTTTTAATTTGCATCAATTGCTCCTGCTCTATATATAGGAAGGTTGTTATTTGAGCTTCTCAAATCTGGTGCTGGACAAGAGGTTAACATCACCACCTCCGACCTCATTATACTATTGCAAAGAAGAATGTCTCTAGGCGCATTGATCCACAGGTTGCATAGGAGAAGAGAGAAATAGAGAAAGTAGTATATCACTATTATGACAATAGCATAAATACAGGTATATGGTGAGGGATACAGACGTTTTTCTCCGTAGTCGTATCTCCTTAAGTGCACTTTCTTGTCGCTGTGTCTTTAACAGCTCACATGTTTTTCACTCAGAGCAGGAATGATTTATTATATATATTTGGGTGAGACTCTGTCATATGGAGACAGGGTTGGTATTGCATAATGTAATGTTTAATATTTAATATGGCGAGACGGTGTATGGCAGCTCCAATAATTCGGACTTCCCTTCCCACTAATACTGGACTTCGAGACTTCCTTCTCCATGAAGTTGTACACGGACTTTACCTTATTGGAAACTATATAGTAACGGTATTTTTTTACATTATTTTTTAACAATATAGTAATGATTTTTATCACCTCACTTTAAGCGCCATCCTGGTTTTTTTCCCCGTCATTATACTATTAATCCTAACAAATCCTCCCCTAACTGCTTCAAAACCCCCCCGTAAAACGCTAACCGATACAAGTCATGCACAGCGCTTTGATACATTGACGCAAAAGTACAGCAGAGTCAAGATGGTGCAATTTGTGTCATATTTGGAGTAGTGTTTCACATGTGCTCAAATGAAAATGTTTGATACATATGGCACTTTCACTTGGATTCATTAACCTCTCATGTTTACTTGAAGGCAAGATTGCGGGGAGATAACCCATATCGCAGGTAAATGACTCTCCTTTACGTGTGTATTTCTTGCTGCGAAACACTTGGGTAGTCGTCGACCTACAAATAAGATTGATTGATTTACTTCTAAGCTACCCGTTCCCCTTCCGCAGTAATTTCCCTAAAACAGAAATAATAACGAGACTGGAAGTACTGTTAGATAACAATATTGTTTCCAAACGACCAGTATACAGAAGAGTTGAGTTTTCTCAGTGTTGGGACTTTCTTAAAGGCTTTGAAAATAATTCCTGGCACCAAATTATTATTCAGTTGCTGAACATCAAAGAACAAAGTATAATCAAAGATGAATGAATCTGTAATGCAATCTTTCTTTTATTGACCAACGGCGGTCTTCTCCACCAACTCATCTTAAAGTCTACACAACATGAATTATGACTGTCAAATATTGTTTCCTCCCTTCTTCTGTAATCAATGGTTGGAGCAAACACTGCACTTTCTAAATTGGAACTGAATAGATATTTTACATAAAAGAACAACAAAGGTTACAGGGATAGGTGGCCCTGTCCGTCTATTACGAAGTTGGATAATCTCCAAAGGTTATCACTAGAGAGGCAAATGTCTGCTTGGAAGGTTATTTGAGACTGGTGGGATATGAGGCTTATTTACTTGTGGATGTTATATCTGTAAGCCTCCCTGACCGGCTCCTATGGAGATTACATCGGGGTATAGTATTTGGCTACAGCATAGTCTACCTCACTTTAGGGTACTGGATTCAGGTGGCTGGGTGATGAGGTAGCAAGGGTGAAAATAATGGGTGCCAGGAACTTTTTGTAGTACAACTCAATCTTTATTTGGGTCCCCGGGCACGGGGATACCTCACACACATACTTGACAATGTTGTATATTACTTGACATACTTGTGGTTACCCACTGACACGGTGCTTTCCTGGGTGCCCACTCAACACTCAAAGGGAGGTGAATTTACTTGGTTGTGTTACTTGTATTTGGACTGTGCCCCTCGTCGGATTAACACCCGTTGTATCCCATCTACTCTGGGCCCTTACTGGTACCCTAGCCAGTTCTGTGCAGGTACCGACCAAGGCTGCCAACAGGCTTGGAAAGCCGATACAAGTGTCCCGGCACTGGAAGTCTGGCATGGCCAGAGTCTGGGCCTAACTTCTTTGTCCAGCTGCCGGTCCTCTGGTTACCACCGTGCCCTAGCTCTCCCCAGCTTTGGGCATCCCTCACTCTCCCCCGCTGCGACTCTCTCTGACGCCGGTGTGTGCTGGAAGCTGGGCCCAGTTTATCAACGCGCACCTGCATGAGAAAGAGGTCTGGAGAGAGGAATGCTCAGCATGAGGCCCGCAGCAGCTGGGGAGAGCAGAGGCACCAGAGGCTTGAGACCACCCCTATGGTGTGTTCTGTATATATTTGGGGGGAATGTGTTTTGTATGTATTGGGTGGTGGGGAGGGGGCTTGTATGTATTTTAGGGGGGGGTTGTATGTATTTGGGGGGGTGTTTTGTATGCATTTGGGTGGGACAAATTATTTAGCACATTACTATGTATTTTATCTATATTCATTCTACATAAATATGGGTAATTTAGTGCAACACTAAATAAACCTGGTACCACTGAAACATGAAAAGAAAAGACCAATTAGGATTATTATTATTACCATTTATATATTACGCGCCGACATATTCCGTAGCGCAGTACAATAGGATTGGAGCATGAAAAACATATCAAGTTGTAGCATTCAGATGGGATAGGGTGAGGGCGTGGAGTGGAATTTTGGTCATACATCTCAAAAACACTGCTGCAAATAAGTGTCTAGAATGATGTCTTCATAAATACTATTGTATTAAACAAAGGCAAAACCATTTTTTTTTTAGATTAAAGATTATCTCGTGCAACGTGCAACAATATTACCTAGGAAAATCATTGTTATACCAACGGAAATTATTATGATTTAAAAGGTTGTAAATGAAACCCTACATTTGCAGAGAATCAATGAATGCATTTTTATTAGCATGAATAAATCACTTTTTAATTATAGGTGCAATAAGTAGAGGGGACTCCTCTTTCCTGTTTCCTTCACATTGATCAGCACATAGTTACCTGCAGAGAACTGGCCCTAACAGCTCATTATCAACCAATTAATATGCAGGTTTAAATGTGACAACTATTTCAGCTGACCATAAAGAATGATTTTATTGAAGTATTAATAGAAGTGGAGCAGCTAACTTCCAACACACTAAATGAGGTCAGCAGAGAATATTCCTCTTACTTACTCCACAGCGAATCTAAAATAACCTTCGCTGTTTCTGTAATTTAAAGCAAACTATTCCCGAAATAAAGGAGATAATTTAATTAAAGTCTACTGAGGCATAAATCTTCCCCTTATGATAAAGGAGGCCTTAATTTTTTTTTTAATGCCGCTTATTAAAAGGTATCATTATTTTTAAAGCCCAATTCACAAAGAATAAACTAAATCATATTGCATTTAGATTAAATTAATAACAACTTGAAACTTTATTTCATGCAGCGCTTTTACCCTGACGGGACTTAAAGTGCATCACAATTGCAGTATAGCACGTGGTACGCAGCACATAGGAATGTTACAGAGAGAGTCCTTGCCCCGGAGAGCTTACACTCTATGATTTTGGTGCTTGAGGCACAGGGAGATAAAATGACGTGCCCAAGGTCACAAGGAGCTGGCACTGGGAATTGAACTCAGTGTCATTGGCCTGAGTCAGTGCTGTTACTCACTCCTTCAGCGCCAAGTATCAAATCCCGCTACTAGTTGTTAATTTTGAATCCCATTTTTGCAGAATGGGGATCGGGGGTTCTCCGGAGTAGCACGTACTAGTTTCAAAGCGAGGGACTCCGCCAGTTCCTGAGATATTAACCAATGAAGTTACCGGATTTAAATCTACCTACAGAGGAAACAAAATCGCTGCCTCATAAGCGGCCAATAGGAAGGTGCAACACCGTTGGTTGCGACTGTGAAAATATGGGCAATGAGGCTCTTATAATAAAGATGATGCCCAGCCATTGCCCTATCGTCTGGATGAATATACAGGGTTGCCCTGTAGATACATCCTATTATGGCTCATCTGGCCAAATATATTATGTGAATGTATATGTGTAACCTATATTTTCTGTGAAATGTATTTGTGCTTGTGTAACTTTGTGTTTCTCTGTTTCCTGGGCATGCTAGGCTGATAATACACTTACCCAGCCTACACACCAAGAGATCCAGGTTTAGATGGTTTCACAAGGGGGTTGAGGACAAAGGAGAGTGGGGTGGGCATCTGGGAGCCATTGTCTGCCTATCTCATCAAGAGATATCAAGTCTGCATTAAGACCATGGGAAGGTAGGCACTGTTCTCATTGGCTGGATTGTAATGCCCACCCTCCATGCCTCAGCCTTCCTGTCACACCCCCAGCCACGATTGGCCAACAGAGGTGAGCCCTCGTGATGTGATTGGCCCAACACACAGCATCTGCGCTATGATTGGCTGCTGCCCTGTTCTCCATGATTTCCAAGGGAGGTGGGGAATCTAAAAAACGTGCAGCCGATCTCAACTCCACAGACCTTGCTGAGGCTAGCGTGTAGATGGACTAAGTGGTGTAACGAGGTGTACCGGAGACACCCTAAACCGAGGCTGCCTGCTATTCCAAGCAGGAGATTTAAACTTGCCTGCGACTTGCAGCCAGGACTGCCTCGGATTCCCAATCCCCCACAGGAGGGGAAGCTGTGCTGGGTAAGCCATTTCGGTGGCACCGGGCACCTAGGACAGCTAGGATTCCTCCTGTATTCCCTGTGTGGAGTGAGTATAGCTCTGTTGATGATATTGTGCTGCTTCGGTTGGCTCCGGACAAAATAAATACCCATTTATTTGATTTCTGTGTCCTGTCTGGTGCTTGATCCCGTGAAAGAATCCTGGTCTCCGGTGACAGCGGCTTCCTATGGAACAGCCGTCTAAATCCCCATGGTATGTATGTATATCTTTATTTATATGGCACCATCTACAGTATGTACATAGCGCTTCACAGCAGTAATACATGTGACATTACAATATAACAGATAATGGGAATAAGCGCTTTGAACATAAAAGTAACATTAGGAAAAGGAGTCTCTACCCTGCAGAACTTCCAATCTAAGTGGTAGATAAGAAGAACGCACAGAGACAGTAGGAGGGTGTTCTGGTAAGAGTGTCTGCAAGGGGTCAAAGTCAGTGTATTAGATATATACAGTAGTATCAACCACGGAGCTACTCATATGCTGCGTTACAGAGGTGTGTTTTAAGATGTAGTGTATTGTATTGTATGTCTTTATTTATATAGCGCTATAAATGTACATAGCGCTTCATAGTAGTAATACATATCATATAAATAACAAATAATATAAATAACAGATCATGGGAATAAGTGCTTCAGACATACTGTAAAAGTGGAAAAGAAGTTATATCAGTGGCGCTCAACACTGTAATGATCAAAGCAATTCTAATAGATATTATAAAATATATATTATAAAATATACAACCAGAGCCACGGAAATCGCCCGTCCGATTGGATGCTCCACGTGGTAAGGGTAAACATGTAAATATACAAAGAAATCAAATCATAGCATAATACTGTAAAACATACACATACATAAACAAACAACACTTAACAAACGCTGAGAACAACAGGTAACTACTCACAATAGCATTTAATATGGCATATCATTAATATCATAAAATACACTTATTACACATAAAATAGTACATAAAAACATATATTAGGTTCAGGCAAGATTCTCCAACTCGGGTGGGGGTACCTGCTTACCGAAAACAGGATGTAATCAGGCAATGGATAATTCAAAGAGTATCCCCTCTTATGGATAGCTGCTGCTGCTGCTGCTGTTGTTAACACCTGGGCAGGGACAGGTTTTTCCAGCTAGCTGCGTCTGCCTCAGTCCTCTCCCAGCACTGCAGAAGCTCCAGGACCACACACAGAGATACTTCCTGGTCTGCCCGCACCACGTGCACCAAACACAGCAATGCTGAAATGTTGGATATTCCTACGACAGCATGTGCTTTCCCACAGCTCACAGCTCACAGCTCCCACACCCGAAGGGTACAGCACTCACACCCGAGTAGTGGGGCCCTCACAGAACCACCCTACGCGTTTCGAAAGTCTTGCTTTCTTCCTCAGGGGTTAAAAGTAATGAAAAGTAGTCCCTGTAAGTCCCGAAATATATAGTCCCGGTTTAAAGAGACAGTGCATCCTTGTGATCTTGATCATGCGCAGATGAAAGGACTGGGACACTCAGCGTGTGGACACTCATGGACATGACATACAACAGAGAAAAAACATATATAAAGGAAATAAAAGAATATAACAATTAGTGCAATACATAAAATACAGATGTGTACACTGGCGACACACTTTATTCGAGCTCGGCTAGTCCCACGAATTTGGGTATACCCGGGTGTATTGAGGTTTGTGACTGTTTTCTGCCCGAGTGCATTGAGTTATTTTCCAGCAGGGATTGAAGCATTTTATTCCCGCTGGCTGCAATACTGAACAGTACATATATATATACTGCATTACAATTCATGAATTTATGTCATCTGGTAGACACGCGAAGCATTGCAGCCTATTAAATCCTAATCATTATCATTTAACAGATCAGCCGCCCATCAGCCAGGCATGAACCCAGGCTGGGAAGGCAAATGCAACGGGGCTTGTCAGAGGTGAGGAGCGGCGCATTCCAGGTATCTGCCAGGTACATACCGGGTATTTGCTCGAATAAAGTGTGTCGGTGCAGTATCTGATACCTATATATCCTCATGGATAGGAAAAGAAATTTAATAGTATACATATGAATAAAACAAAATGCTTAACAAAAAATATGATTAACAAAAAATATATATAAAAAAAAATAAAAAAAAAAATAAAAAAATTATTAACCCTATTATTCGTATCTCAAATTGCTAAGACCCGGCCAAGCTAGGGATATGTAGAAGTATGCTGAGCAGAACTTGACCTTCTAGGGGATAGTATATACCACAAATATGATCCCTAAAGTGAACTAATACTGTGTATATATCTATACTTTGAAGTTTGTAAGTGAGTGTATATTGTAAATAGGAATAATAAATAATTGAAAGTGAAAGTTATTAGTGATGGTGAAAATGTACCTTTCTGATGGAAATAAGAGTGATACGTATTAAAAGTGGAAATTAATAGTGTTAAAGGAAATATAACCATCTAAGAATGGTGTTGGGTGAAAATAAGTAATTAAAATATGTTGTATAGTATTATAATAATGATGATGATAAATATTATAATATAATAATAATAGAAAGGTGATGGTGATTACTACCTACTTATTGAACCATCCTCATCATGAATGCCCGGACCTTACCATAAAATGGAAGGAACCACAGGTTACAGTACATTGCAGCGATTACATTGTCAGCCCAGGAGACTGGTTATCTCATCTGTCAAGAAGGAACGGCTTCAGGTCAAATTCTATATTGAGTCCAGACGGTGCTAAAGTTTGTAGTTCGTAAATCCAAAAGGATTCTCTCTTACCTAACATGCTTGTCTTATCCCCTCCACGCCAGTTAGGTATAACAGCCTCTATGGCTACACATATTAGACCTTTAGGATCTTTACCGTGCACATGAAGGAAATGGTTCGACACACTATGGGACTCTAGACCTTTTTTGATATTGTAGATGTGTTCATAGAACCGTCGTTTGATAGGTCTGGTGGTCATACCCACATACTGCAGACCACAGGGACATTCAAGGAGGTAAATAATATTAGTGCTATTACATGTGATGTGCTGTTGGATAGTATACTTCTTCCGTGTTTTTGTTGAAGTAAAGCATAATTGTTTGGAGCTGAATTTACATGCTGTGCATGTATTACATGTGTAGTAACCCTTAATGGCATTTTTGTTTTTGATTTTATTTTGCTGACCATTGGATTTAAGTGGACAGCTTGGGGCCAACCTTTGGCCTATGTTGGCTGCCTTTGTGAATATGATTTTTGGTTTTGAAGGCAGTATTTGTGCCAAATCTGTATCTTTTCTCAAGATTGGCCAATATTTCCGAATGGTTTTCTTTATCCCAGGTGCCATCTGATTGAATTGAGTAATGAATGGTATTTGCATTTGTGTATTGGATGGTTTAAGTTTATACTCTAAAAGTGTTGATCTTTCCAAAACCTCAACCTCTGATATAATATTGTCAAGGTGATTAGGTGAATATTTCCTGTCAATGAATCTGTTCCTAAGATCCTGTGCCTGATTTTGGAATGCGTCTAAAGTGGAGCTATTTCGTTTTAGTCTGATGAATTGTCCTTTAGGAATGTTATCGATCCATGCAGGGTTGTGATGGCTATCGGCATGTAGATAATTGTTCGCTTGAACCTTCTTAAAGTGAGTTTTGGTATGTAAAGTGTTGTTAGAGATATATATAACTAAATCCAAAAATTCTATAGAAACATTACTTGAAACAAACGAAAATTTTAAATTATACGAATTGTTGTTCATGTATTCTTGGAATAGGTGTAATTGCTGTAGTGACCCTGACCAAATAAAAATAATATCATCGATGTAGCGCCGCCATAGTACCAGGTCTGCTCCGTAAGGGCAGCCGGACCAGATGGATTCGTTCTCCCAGCTGCCCATAAATAAATTAGCATAACTAGGAGCAAACCTGGTACCCATGGCGGTGCCACATACCTGTAAATAATATAAATTATTAAAATTAAAATAATTGTGTGAAAGTATAAATTGAATACCAGAAATAAGAAATGTTTTAAGTGATGGTGTCATAGAAGGATCATTATCCAAAAAATGGCCGACAGCCTCACAACCCTGGACATGGTCGATAACAGTATATAGTGATGTGACGTCAGCTGTAACTAAATAATAATGTGGCTTCCATTGAATGTCCTTTAGGGTCTGCAGCATGTGGGTGGTATCCCTAAGGAATGAGGGAAGTTTAACAACGTACGGTTGCAAATGATGATCTATGAACTGTGATAGATGTGATGTGAGGGACCGGATGCCCGATACGATAGGACGGCCCGGCGGCTGCTGTAAATTTTTATGAATTTTAGGTATTATATAGAAAATGGGAATGATTGGAAATTGATTATATAAAAATTCAAATTCTTGTTTGGTAATTGCATTTTGGTCAAGGCCCATATTTAGAAAATCCAATAATTGTTGTTGGTAAGTGACAGTGGGATTAAGGGCGAGGGGTTGGTAAGTAGAGACATCTCCAAGGATACGCATTGTCTCCTGGAGATAATAGGATTTGTCCATAATCACCAACCCCCCTCCCTTGTCAGCCGGTTTCATAACAATTGAGCCATTTTCTCCAAGTGCCCGTAGCAAATGTTTCTCCTCCATACTAAGATTATGCCTTTTTATTTTGTAATTTCGACTTTGCTGTTCCAAGTCGTCGGTGACCATTTGCGCAAATGCATTAACAAATGGTCCACCAGCAAACCTGGGAAAGAAAGTGGAGGGTTTTTTAAATTTGCTTGTGATTGTGGATGCAGAATTAATAGGGAGATTGGTATTACTGTCCAAATGGGACACTGCGTCTCTGACAAAGTATTTCTTGAGGCACAGCTTCCTCACAAATCGCTGCACATCAACGTACAGTTGAAAGCTATTGGGGCCTACAACTGGTGCAAACGACAGCCCTTTAGAGAGTACTTCTTTTTCTTTAAGGGATATGGGTTGTTGACTGATGTTAAATATATTGGTGTATGTAGAAGTTACCGTCTGAGTTGTTTCCCTATTCTTTCTGCCTCCTCTCTTTCCTCTAGTGTGTTCTTTCTTTTTCTGTCTCTTGACGTCCCTTCTTTCCCTAGCAGATCTTTTATTGCTTCTCTGGCGTTCTGTTGCTCTCGTGTCTTCCTCCAGTCTAAAAAAGAAAATGTAGGTTTATCTTCCCTAGTCTGGGTGGAACTATTTTGTTCTTGCTCGAACTCGACTAGTGGTTGGTACCTGTTACTCTGATGGTACTGTTCAAAGATACAAAGATACAGTCAATCTCTTTATCCAATTGGCTCTGGTTGTATATTTTATAATATATATTTTATAATATCTATTAGAATTGCTTTGATCATTACAGTGTTGAGCGCCACTGATATAACTTCTTTTCCACTTCTATAGCCTGACTAGGGGTCAGGGTTATATCACCGGCTGCCAGCTCACTGTGGGATATAGCGCTACCTATTTGTTTTTTCAGACATACTGTAAAAGTAACATTAAGGAAGGAGTCCCTGCTCCGAGGAGCTTACAATCTAATTGGTAGGTAGGGAGAACGTACAGAGACAGTAGGAGGGAATTCTAGTAAGTGCGTCTGCAGGGGGCCAAGCTTTATGTATCAGGTGTCCATGATTATCCAGTGCTATTCCTATGCTTCTTTAAGCAAATGTGTCTTAAGGTGAGTCTTAAAGGTGGATAGCGAGGGGGCTAGTCAGGTATTGAGGGGATGGGCATTCCAGAGGTGTGGGGCAGAAAGTGAGAAAGGTTTAAGGCAGGAGAGAGCTTTAGATACAAAGGGGGTAGAAAGAAGACATCCTTGAGAAGAACGCAAGAGTCGGGATCGTGCATAGCGAGAAATTAGGGCTGAGATGTAAGGAGGGGCAGAAGAATGTAAAACTTTAAAAGTGAGCAGGAGAATTGAGTGTGAGATGCGGGATTTAATCGGAAGCCAGGTGAGGGATTTCAGGAAGGGAGATGCGGAGACAGATTTAGGAAAGAGTAGAGTGATTCTGTCAGCAGCGTTTAGGATAGTTTGTAGGGGAGACAGGTGAGAGGCAGGAAGGCCGGACAGCAGGAGGTTGCAGTAATCGAGACGTGAGAGAATGAGGGCCTGAGTCAGAGTTTTAGCAGTTGTGTAACAGAGGAAAGGGCGTATCTCTGTGATATTGCAGTGGAAAAAGCGACAGGTTTTAGAAACGTTTTGAATATGAGAGGAAAATGAGAGAGAGGAATCAAGTGTAACCCCTAGGCAGCGTGCTTGGGCTACTGGGTGAATGATCGTATTTCCAATAGCAATGTGGAAGTAACAAATAACAATACAAAAGTACTAAAACAAGCGCTAGACCTAAAATTAAACAGTGCAGTGCACAAAGCTAAGCAGCCTGGTAATCTACTAGGGAATATCTCAAAATAAACCCCAAAAAACAACATAAAAATACAATTATAGAATCAGAACCTGGCGCGTGTGTATATAAATGATTATTAATGTGTATAGTCCAATAAAGGATATGTGATAATGTGAGTGAAGTCCTTATTCTTGCAAACTTGAGTGGTTAGCCGATGAGAAATGGACTCAAAAACACAACACAAGCACTGACTCTTGAGCACACAGGCATGACTGTGTGCTGAAATCAAGACACCAAGTGAACAGACTTCTTCCACTGTGCAGCAAATCCAGGAACCTACCAGAGGCTGGCCCCTCAACGAACACCTAGCCATACCACGAATCGGTCTGACATCAAGGGCCACCTGCTTTGAGGACTTTGTGGTGAAAGGTCTCCATATTGAGGACACCATGAGGGGTTCGTGCTATACCCAGAGCTGCTTGAACTCGGAAGACTCCAAACACAGTTTCTCTCCGCTGTATGCTACCTGCCTACTTCTAGTAAGTAGGCAATCTATTGAGTTTAAAGAATAAGGGTGCATGTGGCTGTAAAAGAATACTGCGCAATGTTTTTTTCTCTGCTTCATGTCTCATATCTACAGGGTAGCAATGTGGAAGGAGGTAGTAGGACCAGGTTTGGGAGGAAGTATAAGGAGCTCTGTTTTTGAAATGTTAAGTTTCAGTCGGCGGATGGCCATCCAGGATGATATTCCAGAGAGGCATTCAGAAACTTTGGTCTGTATAGCAGGTGTAAGATCTGGGGTTGAAAGGTAAATTTGTGTGTCGTCAGCATAGAGGTGATATTTAAACCCAAAAGATGTGATTAGGTCACCTAGAGAGAGTGTGTAAAGAGAAAAGAGAAGGGGTCCCAAGACAGAACCCTGGGGTACCCCCACAGAGAGATCAATAGAGGAGGAGGAGGTGGTGGCAAAAGAGACACTGAAAGTACGATGGGAGAGGTAAGAGGAGATCCAGGATAAAGCTTTATTCCGAATACCAAGAGTATAGAGAATGTGAAGGAGAAGAGGGTGGTCCACGGTGTCGAATGCTGCAGAGAGGTCGAGTAATATGAGCAGAGTGTAATGACCTCTGTCTTTGGCAGCATGGAGGTCGTCAGTTATTTTAGTTAGGGCTGTTTCAGTAGAGTGAGCAGTGCGGAAGCCAGATTGTAGAGGGTCTAGGAGAGAATAGGTGTTGAGGAAGTGTAGCAATCGAGAGAATACAAGACGTTCAAGGAGTTTAGAGGCAAAAGGCAGGAGAGAAACAGGTCGATAGTTAGAAAGACAGGTAGGGTCAAGCTTGCTGTTTTTGAGTAATGGTATAAAGGTTGCATGCTTGAAGGAGGATGGAAAGGTACCAGAGTAGAGGGAAGAGTTAAAGATCTGTGTGAGCATAGGGATTATAGAAGGAGCAAGAGGTTTTAGGAGATGGGAGGGAATGGGATCAAGAGGGCAAGTGGTAGAGGGAGAAGAGGAGATCAGCAGTGACACATCCTCCTCCGAGATAGCGGAAAAAGAGTCAAGAAAGGCAGGAGGAGAGTTGGGAAGCATTGTGGGATGGGAGGAGGCAACAGATGGGATGTTCTGCTGTATGGATTCCACCTTTTCCTTAAAAAAGTCAGCAAAGTCCTGAGCTGAGATGGAGGAAGAAGAGGAGGCAGCTGAGGGTGGTCTGAGTAGAGAGTCAAAGACGGAAAAGAGACGGCGTGGGTTAGACTTGTGTGTGTTGATTAGTGATGAAAAGTAGGTTTGTTTAGCCTGAGAGAGGGCAGAGTTGAAACAGGATAGCATAAATTTGTAGTGAATGAAGTCTGCGAGTGTATGAGATTTCCTCCAGAGGCGTTCAGAGGAACGAGTGGAGGAACGCAGCATGCGTGTGTGGGAGTTTAGCCAGGGTCTTGGGTTAGAAGGACGAGGACTGCAGAGAGAAAGCGGGGCATGAAGATCAAGAGAGGAAGATAAGGCAGAGTTGTAGGTCCTGACCAGGTTGTCAGGGTCTGAAGCAGAACTGAGAGAGGAGAGGGAGGAGCGTAAAGTGGAATCTAGAGCTGGTAGGTTAATAGAGCTCAGGTTTCTGCAAAAACGAGGGCGAGGTGGAGATGGAGATGGAGAGAAGCGAGAGAGCGAAAATGAGATGAGGTGATGGTCAGAGAGAGGAAAAGGGGAAATGGAGAAATCGGAGAGAGAGAAGTTTTTAGTGAAAACCAGGTCTAGGTAGTGTCCATCCTTGTGGGTGCTGGCTTCAGTCCACTGTTGAACGCCAAAAGAAGAGGTTAGAGAAAGAAAGCAGGAAGCCCAAGGGAGAGAGGGGTCATCAATGTGGCAATTGAAGTCCCCAAGGAGAAGAACAGGGGAGTCTGAGGAGAGAAAGAAAGAAAGCCCGGATTCAAAGTGAGAGAGAAAGGCAGAAGGGGGATGAGTAGAGGAAGGTGGGCGATAGATGACCACCACATGGACCGGGAGAGGAGAGAAGATCTGGACTGTGTGAACCTCAAAGGAGGGAAAAGCAAGAGAGGGAGGAATAGGAACGGTTCGGTAGTGGCAGAGAGAGGAGAGCAGGAGCCCCACGCCTCCACCCCTGCCATCAGGGCGTGGAGTGTGGGAGAAGGAAAGGCCACCATAAGAGAGGGCAGCTTCCAGAGCAGAGTCAGACTGAGGGAGCCAGGTCTCAATTATGGCAAATAGGAGCAGAGAGTGAGAGAGAAAGAAGTCATGCACAGAGAGGAACTTGTTAGAAAGGGAGCGAGCATTCCAAAGGGCACAGGAGAAAGGGAGAGAGGAGGGAGGGTGGCAGGGGATGGGTATGAGGTTGGAGGGGTTTACACCAGAAGGAGTAGAAGGTGAGGACGAGAGCAAGTAGAAATAAGGCAGGGACCAGGATTGGGAGAGATATCCCCAGAAGCGAGGAGGAGAAGCATGGACAGAAAGAGAATGTGTGAGGATGATTTGTAGGGGTGTGTTTTAGTGCAGGAGGTATAGCTGTGTGGTGACAGAGGGCGCAGGTAAGAAAGGAGTTCATGTGAACTGAGAAGTGGGGAAGGAAGGAGAGATGGAGATATATGAATAGAGTTAGAGACATACTGAGGCTGGTGGAAGGAAGTGCATAATTTGAAAATAAGTGAGGTTACAGCAAATATAAAAAGTAAAGGCGGCATCACAGCAATAGTAATGTGTTGAGATGTGCAGTCAGGGATGATATACTCCTTTCCAGCGTAGTTCAAATGCAGGAATCAGAAGCAGTAGATGGAGGCCACTTTTTCCACTTCTTTTTTAACTTCCTTTTTTAAACCTCCACACTACTTTAAAGATTTCTACTTAAAAGCATTTCTGCTTAGGAGCAAAGGCTGCAGGCAGCAATGGCTGTTGTGAGTTTACTTATATACTCTTCCAAAGTCACCTGGCTGGACTAAACAACTTAATTAGCACATGTGAGGGACGTTACAGCAAATGGTTTGAAAGACTAATTAAATTAAGACACAGCAGGGTATGATGATTGCAGGACAGACAGACAATTTGAGATGTTTTTACCTAAATTGAACTAAATAGGCAGCAGGGTATGATGATTGCAGGACAGACAATTTGAGATGTTTTTACCTGAGAAAAGACAAGAGATGAGATGAGAAGCAGATCAATGGTCCCAACTTCCTTTTTTAAACTTCCACACTACTTTAAAGATTTCAACTTAAATGCATTTCTGCTTAGGAGCAAAGGCTGCAGATGGGTCTTAAAGAAGGAGAGAGAAGGTGCTAGTCGGATATTGAGGGGAAGGGCATTGCCGAGGTGTTGGGTAGTGAGTGAGTGAGGTTTTAGGCAAGAGAGGACTTTAGATACAAAAGGGGTAGATGGAAGAAATCCATGAGCAGAACGCAACAGTTGGGATGGCGCATAGCGAGGAATTAGGCCTGAGATGTAAAAGGGCAAAAGAGCCCTTAAAAGTGAGGAGGAGAATTTGTAAGTAAGACGGGATATGATAGGAAGCCAGGAGAGGGATTTCAGCAGGGGAGACCCTGAGACAGATTTAGGAGAGATTAGAGTGATTCTAGCAGCAGGGTTTAGGATAGATTGTAGGGAGGTTACAGTAGTCGGGACGGGAGAGAATGAGGGTCTACGTTTAGAGATTTAGCAGTAGAGTGACACAGGAAAGGGCGAATCTTTGCAATATTTCGGAGGAAGAAAAGACAGATTTTAGCTACATTGTGACTGTGAGAGGAGAACGTGAGGGAGGTGTCAAATGTGACCTCTAGGCAGCGTGCTTGGGCTACTGGGTGTATGATAGTACCGCCTACAGTAATGGAGAATGGGGCATTAGGACCAGGCTATTGAGGTTTTGGAAAACAGAAAGTAATACTGCTAACTCCCCCATTAAGTCTAAAGCAAGGGTACGCAAACCGGGGGTCAGGGGGGCGCCTCCCAGGGGGAGCATGAGATTTTTTTTGGGGAGGGGGTGCTCTTTTAAATTAAATGCTGGGGGACCGCGCGAGGCCTCTGTAACTCACATAACTTGATTCAGACAGCTTTGGGCGACGGGTCGCCATGGTGTCAAAACACATGACCTGCGGCATGAAATGACGCCACAAGGTCATGTGACAAGATATCACATGATCCGCAGTTTCAAATGACGCCACGGGGGTCACTTGACATGACATCACATGACCCGCATTTTCAAATGATGCCACAGGGTCACGTGACGTGACATCACATGACCCCGGAGCATCATTTGATGCTTGCTACAAAGTAAGGGAGGGCGTAAGCAGTGGAGGACAGCAGCCAGGGGGCGTGGATCTAAGGAACTGGGGCAGGCCAAGAACTCAAACTAGTGCAGTTCAGCTCTAAGGGCCGAAAAGGTTCCAAACCTGTTAAAAGAAAGGGGGTGACGTTAATTAGGGGGGTTTGCTCCTTTAGCGGAAATGATTAGAGATGTTATTGGTAATGTGCGGTTTCCACTGAAAAGCACCAAAGAGTATTTTTTCCCCCATCACTAAGATATGACTGATTTTATTTAGTGCTTGAACCAAGAGGGAAATAGAGAATATATTAATTATTGTAATAACGCTAATTAAAACCCCGTTAGCTTTTTTTTGTTTGTTTATGGCTTGTTAACTTGCTAATTGCGGCTCTTACATGTGACACAAATCTCTCAGCAATTTTAAGAACTCTTAACATCCTTTTGGCTAAGTCAGGGCCGCTAACAGGTCAGGTTTTCAGGAAATTCCTGATTAAGCACAGGTGGCTCAATCAGTGGCTCAGTCATCTCAAGCCACAAGTGCTTGACAAGAACAACGCAGGAAATCCAAATGCAGGGTTCAGTGCTCCAAACAGAAATGGAAATATCAGCTTTAATGTCTCACTGCCCCAAAGAGCTTACAATCTAAATTGTATCGATGTCTTCCAGGTTTTGGAAGACACCGCTATCGTTTTCGACCAGAGGATGGTCCTTTAAAGGGTTTAGAGCTGCTTTATTTTTATATTCTCACTTGAGTGTTTTATCACTATTTTGGTGGTGGTTGATCGAATTTTGATTCACTTTATATTATTGTTTTTTTCACAATGTTCAGTCACATTGATTGATATATGTAGGCACGAGCGCGTGTGTTAAAGTCCATTCTATATTATGCTAGCTTTTGTACCCGGCTTCGCCCGGGGAATCTAATATTGAATACATGTCCCCGCCCCCCCTCCCCCCGCAGGTGGCACATCTCGCTGGCCCCCCCTGCCAGCGGAACATCTCTCAGCCCCCCCCCCCCCCGTGCTGCTGGATGTAGTGCGGGGTGAGATTTGTCTCTGTGTGTGTCTGTGTGTGTGTATATATGTGTGTGTCTGTGTGTGTGTCTCCCCCCGCTGCCGGAACATATCCCCGGCCCTCCACCCCCCCGCTGCTGGCGACACATCTCCCCGCGCTGCTGTGGCATGTCCCCTCGCTGCCAAATCCGCAGCAGAATGTCCAGTGAAAGTTTTGTTGTGCTCCATGGTGCCGTTTCTGAGATTTCGATGCTTCGGACACACAAACAAACAGACAGAATTCAACTTAGAATTGTAGTGTATATATATCTATATATATATAGCAACTGTAAATATTACTGTATGTTCATTTGCATGTCTTAGACAGGTCTGCAACCCTGTCTTTCCCCATTGTCACCCAGCATACAGCGCTTCCACTGCAGCAAGGGATTCTGGGAAATGACATGCAAATGAGCACTCAGTGCCACCTTTTGTCTCAAGCTCGTATTACACAAGCCAATCCTCAAGCCAATGCATGCTGTTTTAAACACAGCTTTTAGACAGTGGCTGGGTTGAGATGCAAAGCCATTAGACCCACTCACATACATGTGTAACGGTGTTTCTGGCCCGGCCTGACCCACCCAATCTCACATTGGCCCCTGTGGTCTAACCGGACCCCATTACAGTGTGAATATGCCTGATGGTGCACCTGCTGGCTACAGGACTCCTGAGTCTCCCGCATGATGGTGTGTGGGGAGAACCCGTCTAGACAGGCAGCTGAGGTAGTGTGTTGAGTCTCACCTAGTTCCAGTGCAGCGCCTCCACCTCAACAGGGCCCCTGCGTCCGCATGGGGATGATCCTGTTGAGGAACTCCTCCGTGGTGCTCCTCTCTGTACACTCATTCCACAGATGTACACGAGAGGATTTCTGAATGAACACATCTTTATTGAATGATGTGGGCTAGCCACCCCTCGCAGTTGAGACTTAGCCTCTCATGATTCTCCCCGCGGCTTCCCTTCAAAGGTGATTCTTTCCTTTAATAGGGATTCCCTATCCCCGCAGGGATCACTATCCTGTGCCAGGTCCCTGGACACAGTCTCCTCTGGAGTTACCGCAACTCTTCCTCTCAGCAGAACTCAGGTCTCATACCAAGACTCTCCAGCAACTCCTGCTGGGCTTGAACTAGAACTAAGAACTATACAGCAACTAACTTTAGAGCACAGTGCTGTGCCTTATGTAACTTCTGAGGCTGACACACCTCTGACATCACTAACCATGGAGTCAGAGCATGTGACCAGCCCCAGCCATACACAGGGCACCCCACCAGGCTGTGAGGGTAAACCTCCATAATTACTGCTGGCATGCCCACACTTACCAGGCCTTACTGCCAACAGGAGAGATGACTGTAGGCATTTTACATGACCGCTACATTCTCCCCCTGGTGAATCCCATCGTCCTTGCTGGGACCTAAATTTGTACACCTTCTTCCAGGAAGCACTGTAACATAGGACATAATTATGTTAACATTCACATACAAATTTTCAGAATACCATAACAATGACTACAGTACATTCCGCCAAGCCCGCCCCGACCAGCAGCCACGAACCCGCGTAATGTGTTTGTACCCCCTAAAAATAGTGATCTGGGTCAGGTTTTCTCACCTCCCTGTTACCCATATCCAGGACCGTGACATAGTAATGCCTAGGCGATCCTCTCTCTGGCCTATAGGTCACCCTATGTTTGTGGACATTTCTCCCTATGCTCCACACTCGCATCAGGGTGTCTATCCTTTCCTCCGCCTTCTTACCTACAATGGCGCTCCCCCTATTGACTAAGTACAACTCTATAGTCTCTTGGAGCCACCTTTCCCTATTGTCCTCAATTTCATCCATCAGGGGCTCCGGAACATAGGGATACTCCAACCCGTGGGATTTTTTATACCGGACTATTATAGCCCTCTCCGCCCTACTGACCCTGGTCAGATCAGCATTACCTGCCCTCCCAGGTAACACCCATGATAGGGGCTCATCAGGATCGACTGGATCTGACAGTGTGTCGGGACCCATGGGCGCTATGTCTCTACGCTCCAGCTGGAACCACCTCTTCTGTAATTCCCTGTCCCTCTGCTCGGGTGTGAACTCTCCCTCTTTCCACCAGAAATCTACCACGTCCTCCCGCCGGATGAGGAACCGAGTACGGTCCATCCACGCGGAGTACCCTTCAAATAGCGGGGCCCACCACCGGGTCTCCTTAAATGGGTTAGGCCCTGGTTCCCTGTCGTCGTCAAATGAAAATACCCCTGACGACCTCGTGGATCACGATGGGAACCACCTCGAGGACCCCGGAGCCTTTACTGCTGGTTGGGGTGCTGTATTTGCCACCCTCAATTCTCCCCCTCCCCGTGAATCGCCCTCCGTAGCACCACTGCGCTGCCTCTCCCCAGTCCGTCTTTCCTCGCCCCCCGGTGAATTGTCCACGTACTCCAGGCTAGGCGGTGAACCCGGTGACCGTGTGATGGGGGTAGGGGTATTAACTAGGGCATGGGGCTGGGCATAGGGACACGGGGCAGGACCCCACGGGGTTACGACCCGCTCCTGGCTGTCCGTAGACTGGTCCAAGGATGATGTCTCACCCTCCTCAGTCCTGAGATCGTCTCTCCAATTTCTGGGCCTTGTAAGTGATCGGGGACCTTCCCCCGATCGCCGAAGCGTCGCTGCTTTTTCTTTATGGGTTCCGCCGCCGCCACCGGAAGTGACGTCCTCCCCGGAACCGGAAGCGTCGGCATTTCGCGTGGGACCCCCATGCGGGATCTCTTCCTCTATGACGACATCCGGTTGCTCCGCCGTCGCCACCGGAAGTGATGCCGTCCCTCCACGTGCTCTGTGGGCCTGGCGCGGCCCTTCCAGCGCTTCGCCGTCTGTTGTGACCAGGTAAGAGATAGGGCTTTTTGGCTTACCCGTCCGCAGGGGTGTAGGCGTCTCTCTCCCGTCTCCGCCAGGTCCTGGGATGGCGGGACTCTGTCGGTCGGATCGCCGATCTGCGGGGGACGTCCTGCCACTCACCCCACGGGGTGTCGTTCTCCCGGTCTGCCTTTTCAGCTCCGTTTTTACTACCGCCAGCTCACGGAGGTCCTCATCTGAGTAATCCCCTCGCCCGGACTTAGGGGTCTCCGGGCGGGGTGACAGTCTCTTTTCCCCGAACGCGGGGGTTGGTTCAGCCGCCTCAATCGCCAGTGACCCAGCCGACTTGACCGGCTCCAGTAACTTGTTTCCGGGACTCGCGCGGTTGCTCCATAGCTCGCCCGGGGACTCGGCGGAGCGCCTTGTCACGTCCACCGGGGGGTCAGCAGGCTGTATAGGAATAAATGTGGGCATAGGCCACAGGTATAAAGTCCCGCAATGAGGGCAACGTGCCGCCGTATTGACCGTTCCTCCGGGCAGCCCGCATTGTAGGCAGAGCCCGACCACCGTCTCGGTGTTGGCCACCCTCACTACTAGCACCCCGCCGGGCACTGAGTAGGGCTGTGTAGAGACCATTGTGCCCACAGTGGAGGAGCAGACCATTCTTTGTACAGGAGCCACTTCCTGTACAGGTCTCTCCTTCTCAGTGGTTCCTCGCAACTGACTGATGGAAGTTGCTGGATCCGCCACTCCTTGCTTCGGCTCCTCCCTTCTCTGACAGAGCTGGAACCCGCCCCCAGGGGTTGCAATAATGGGCGGGTCCCACAGGGGAATATCATGCCCCTTAATTAAGGCCGCACCTCTCTCAGTCCTGGTGGGCGCGGTTAGCGTTTTCGCGCCAATTTCCCCCTCAGAGCTGAGGTCCTTTCCCGCGGCTAGCTCCCGCCTTTTTCTTGCAGCCGCTTTTTGTGCAAGATAACCATCCTTTTTGCACGGCTCCTCCACGGCCGGAACTACTTTTTGTAGTGGCGCCGTCTGGATATCAGTCCCTGGGCCCAGTGGGTGCATTCCCACAGGCCATAGTTGAAAGTCACTCCCCCTGGTAGAAATCAGGGGAGTGTCCCATAGACTAAGCGGTTGACTCAGCACAGGGGCTGAGTTAGTCACTGTCCATCCCGGCGCAGCCATAGCTTTCGCGCCATGCCCCCCTTCAGGGCGGGGCTCTGCTGTTCGCGCCATTCCCGGCCAGCTTTTTGCAAGTCCTGCACCAGCCACATTTTCTGTAACTGTCCCATGCGGTTTCCCTAGCAAGCGGGAACCACCATTTTGGTTGACTTTTGAGCCCAAAAAGTCCATCTGTTTGCTCTCCTCACGGGGTTCTCCCCCAATTATAACAATTTCTTCACACTCTTCAAGGGTGGCCCCTCGCTGTCCCATACAGGATAAAAACGGGGCAGCCATAGCCTTCGCTCCGCTCCAGAGCAACCTGGTTAACGATAACTCGGAGACCGTTTGCTCTTCAGTGGGTAGCACGCCACGGGTGCCCTCCCCATCAGCCTCTGGTCGCCATTTTATGTTCTCCGCACCACGCGGATCCTCCATCCTCTCGTAGCAGTTGTCGTACATAGGGCTCCGCTCTGCGGGGCAGCCTCCACATCAGTACAATAAAGATGTTCAGATGCACCACCACATGTGTACCCGAACTAGGCTTGACTCAATGTGCACTACCTCAGGCTAGGCTCACTCTCTCAGTGTCTGCTGTGACTCCTTCCTCCCAGTCTGTGCTCCCTACGGTGAGTGTCTGGAATGGGCTAGGTACTCTGGCTTCTGCCATGCAGTACTTGGGGCGTCTACCTGTCTTGGTCAGCCTAGCGCAGACCCTCTCCAGGACTCCTGACCAAGTTAACAGGCTATCCCTTCTGGCATCCTACCAACTAGCACTGCCTCAAGGTGACTCGGTCAGCTATAGCCCGGCTCCAAACCCCTCACTCCCTTCAGGCCCCTAGGTTGTCCCTGCGAACTGACACTATCCCGTCAGCCCCCTGACTACCCCTAGGTCCGTCCCTACGCAGCACAGAGTGGCAGCAGACTCTATCCCTGTTTCCCAGTGTGCCTAGCTAGAGCCTGTCCTGATGACAGATCTGATCTCAGCAGCTCGCCTCCAAATGTAACGGTGTTTCTGGCCCGGCCTGACCCACCCAATCTCACATTGGCCCCTGTGGTCTAACCGGACCCCATTACAGTGTGAATATGCCTGATGGTGCACCTGCTGGCTACAGGACTCCTGAGTCTCCCGCATGATGGTGTGTGGGGAGAACCCGTCTAGACAGGCAGCTGAGGTAGTGTGTTGAGTCTCACCTAGTTCCAGTGCAGCGCCTCCACCTCAACAGGGCCCCTGCGTCCGCATGGGGATGATCCTGTTGAGGAACTCCTCCGTGGTGCTCCTCTCTGTACACTCATTCCACAGATGTACACGAGAGGATTTCTGAATGAACACATCTTTATTGAATGATGTGGGCTAGCCGCCCCTCGCAGTTGAGACTTAGCCTCTCATGATTCTCCCCGCGGCTTCCCTTCAAAGGTGATTCTTTCCTTTAATAGGGATTCCCTATCCCCGCAGGGATCACTATCCTGTGCCAGGTCCCTGGACACAGTCTCCTCTGGAGTTACCGCAACTCTTCCTCTCAGCAGAACTCAGGTCTCATACCAAGACTCTCCAGCAACTCCTGCTGGGCTTGAACTAGAACTAAGAACTATACAGCAACTAACTTTAGAGCACAGTGCTGTGCCTTATGTAACTTCTGAGGCTGACACACCTCTGACATCACTAACCATGGAGTCAGAGCATGTGACCAGCCCCAGCCATACACAGGGCACCCCACCAGGGTGTGAGGGTAAACCTCCATAATTACTGCTGGCATGCCCACACTTACCAGGCCTTACTGCCAACAGGAGAGATGACTGTAGGCATTTTACATGACCGCTACACATGTTTCAACCTTGATGGGTATCATCAGTGTGAGGCTGGTCTTAATGGCTAGAGCATATATAGATATATACACCACACACTTTTCCAGGGGAAGCAAGTCTCGTGTAAATGTGTGTATATAAATCAAACACTCAGGGATATATATTTCTGGGTTAAGGACCTGTTGGCAGCATTTATAGGGAAAGTTTATTTATTTGTAGAGATGAAAATATACACAATAGTGATAGCAGTAAACGAATTATGTTCGACATGTGGTTTGTTTTGCGGTATATTTATTGGGTGTATAAGGACATATATCTGAGAAGCCCTCAGTCCTCTGTGTGGCAGACAGAAGCCATCTTGTGACAGACACACACGCCATCACCTCATAGCCACTGACCATCGCCTCACAGCAAACACCCCTGCCACCCGTAAAAGGTTGTTTAATCCGTATTCGCACTACTTTCCGGTTGTATTTATTGTTTTATTACTGGGACAGGTCTGCGCCAGTCACTGCCCTGGGGACTGACCAACGCGAACATATACACATGAAATACGTGCTGCTGTACAGGAGGGTCCTTGCTCGGTATACTCACTCTGCCCTCGAACTGCTTCTCATCCACGTTGCTCATGGCGGCGGCTGCTGCTCTAACAAAGCGGATACTCGAGGGAAGGTAAGACGGGTGGCTGCTGCTCCCTCGCGTATCCCAGTACCTCTGTGCTTTTTCCTCTCAGTCTTTTATTCCTCCCCCACCCTCGTTGGTACATCTCCCCCCACTGGTGGCACATTTCCCCCTCCCCCATTGGTTCATCTCCCCCCACTAGCTGGCACATCTCCCCCCCTCCCCCCCGCTGGCCCATCTCCCCCCGCTAGCTGGCACATCTCCCCCCGCTAGCTGGCACATCTCCCCCCTCCCCCCCCGCTGGCCCATCTCCCCCCGCTAGCTGGCACATCTCCCCCTCCCCCCGCTGGCACATCTCCCCCCAAGCACCCTCCCCCTGGCACATCTCCCCCACATCCCCCCCCCCCCCTGCTGGCACATCTCCCCTGCACATCTCATATGACCAGTTATTCCCAACTTTTTTTGTTTGGAGGAATCCTTTAAGTATTTTGTAAAATTTCAGGGGAACCCCTATCTGGATGACACATGTTCGACGGGTAAATCACAAAATAGATGGGTAAAGCAGTAGGGGTAATAAATAATAATTAACTCATACTTTTGAATAAACAATGTGTATATATTTTGTAATGATTTTTGTTTAAACATCACCCCCCCACTGCATTTCCCATCACCCCCCCTGCATCTCACATCACCTCCCCCTGCGTCTCACATCACCCCCCACGGATCGATCGATCTCTCTCCCCCTCTCCTCTCTCCGTCCTCTCCCCTCCCTCCTTCTCTTTCCTCTCCCTCCTTCTCTCTCTTCTCTCCTCTACCTCCTTCTCTCTCCTCTCCCTCCTTCTCTCTCTTCTGCGCCTCCTTCTCTCTCCTCTCCCTCCTTCTCTCTCCTCTCCCTTCTTCTCTCTCTTCTGCTCCTCTCTTCTGAGCCTCCTTCTCTCTCCTCTGCGCCTCCCTCCTCTCTCCTCTGCCTCTCCCTCTCTCCTCTGCCTCTCTCCTCTCCCCCTCCCTCTCCCTCTCCTCTCCCTCTCCCCTCGCTCTCCCCTCTCTCTTCCTGTCTCCCCTCTCTCTCCCCTCTCTCTTCCTGTCTCCCACACAGACAGTGACACACACACACACACACACACACACACACACACACACACACACACACACACACACACACACACACACACACACACACAGTGACAGTGACAGTGACAGTGACAGTCACAAACAGTCACACACACACACACACACAAAGTGACAGTCACACACACACAGTGTAACACACACAGTGACAGTCACACACACACACACACACACACACACACACACACACACACACACACACACACACACACACACACACACACACACACACACACACACACAGTGTAACACACACAGTCACACACACACAGTCACACACACACAGTCACACACACACACACACACACACACACACACACACACACACACACACACACACACAGTGACAGTCACACACAGTGTCAGTCACACACAGTGTCACACACACAGTGACAGTCACACACACACACACACACACACACACACACACACACACACACACACACACACACACACACACACACACACACACACACACACACAGTCACAGTAACACACACTGTCTCACACACACACATCAGAGTTTGCAGCAAAAGCAGCCTCCCTCCACCCCCTACCCCCCAAGTGCCGGGCTGCTAGAGCACACTCTGAGGTGGGAGAGGGGAGAGCGGAGGGGGTAGAGCCCAGGACAGGGACACACACACACACACACACACACACACACACAGTGACAGTCACAAACAGTCACACACACACAGTGTCACACACAGTGACAGTCACACACAGTCACACACACACAGTGTAACACACACAGTGACAGTCACACACACACAGTGTAACACACACACACACACACACACACACACACACACACACACACACACACACACACACAGTGACAGTCACACACAGTGTCACACACACAGTGACAGTCACACACAGTGTCACACACACAGTGACACACACACACACACACACAGTGTAACACACACAGTCACACACACACACACACACACACACACACACACACACACACACACACACACACACACACACACACACACACACACACACACACACACACACACACACAAACACTCACAGTCACACACACTGTCACAGTAATACACACTGTCACAGTAACACACACTGTCTCACACACACACATCAGAGTTTGCAGCAAAAGCAGCCTCCCTCCCTCCCCCGTTGCTCACATGTAAGGAGAAGCAGAAGCAGCAGCCTCTCTCCCCCCTCACCCCTACCCCCCAAGTGCCGGGCTGCTAGAGCACACTCTGAGGAGGGAGAGGGGAGAGCGGAGGGGGTAGAGCCCGGGACAGGGACACACACACACACACATACACAAAGTTTGCAGCAAAAGCAGTCTCTGTCCCTCCCTCCCTCAGCTCACATTTAAGCAGAAGCAGCAGAGTTCCGCAGAGCCCTGGTTTAAAATCACTGCACATGACACAGAGACATACAAACAGCTCGGATCCAGACAAGGACACGCCCCTCCCTTAGTAGCCACGCCCCCCGCCCTCTGCTTCTGCTCTAACAGTTTTGCTGTACATCTTAGTGAAACTTAGAATGTCCATAATTTGGGAGGTGAGTTAGATTGGAAGCTCAAAATAGTTGCGTTGACCTACAAATCCGCAGCAGAATGTACAGTGAAAGTTTTGTTGTGCTACGGGGTGCCGTTTCTGAGATTTCGATGCTTCTGACATACAAACAAACAAACGGAATCCAACTTAGAATTATAGTATAGATATAATATAATAGGAGCGCCCGATTACAACCCTCCTTTAAATCTAAATTGTATGCAGGAATAAGTAGGAGAAGTGACTTTTAACAGTCTTGCAGATAGCTACTCGCCCGCTCTCATGGGACGAGTGACCGTTGAAGCCAGGCGAGTATGTGTTCTAGGCTCACTCCCTCCAGACATTGCGTGGAACCACGGAATTGGGGTGACCCCACACATGAGCTATGGGTGGAAGAAGGGAGAGCGAGGGCGGCAGCGGGACATATGAGTATGTAAGCAGGGGAAGCAGGGAATGCGAACTGGGCGACGACCAATGAGGTACAGATTGTCACCTCCTCTCCCAGCTTCACGTGTCACCCATTCTCCCTCATGTGTGTCCCCTCTCCCTCATGTGTCCCCCCTCTTCCTCATGTGACACCCCCTCATGTCACTTCTCCCTACTCATGTGTCCCCCCATCTCCCTCATGTATCACCCCCTCTCCCTACTCATGTATCACCCCCTCTCCCTCATGTGTCACTGTAGAGAGAGAAAGGGGGTGGCCCGGTATTAAAGGGGTTGCACCCCATTTGGCCACCCCTGACCGCACAAGGGAGACAAGGGGTTAACTGGACTGAGGTCAAGAAATGTGATTTATCCCTTGTTATGACCTGTAAATGTATTTTCCCCTGTTCCCCTGTTCCATTGTAATGTCTGTGTTAATCAGTGTCTGCATCACACACACACTAGAATCCATCCGGGAGCACAAGGGTTAATAGTCCTTTAATGATTATAGCTCTTTGTGAAGTTTTCCCGCCTTTTCAGGCACCATTTTGCAGGTTCCCATAAGCCGCCATTAGGGCTCAATGCTTTTTAATGGTGAATCTTGCTGTGAAGTCCGGTTCCTGAGAAGACCAGCAGATGGCGTCCGAGAGGGAGAGCGGCGGTTTCCCATTGAATGTCTATGGGCTCATTGACTTCAATGGAGAAACCCTCGAAAGAGCTTTTCAGGAATGAGTTGGCTGCCTTCCAAACCGCTTAGCCGCAAAGCGGATACAATGTCCTTTAAAAGAGTTAAAATCACTTGAGTCAAGTTCAACGTCAATTAGCGTGGGAATAAACAGTTCTGGTGGCCCTAGAAATAAAATTCTTTTTGCCCCTAGTTCCTAGGCTTCCTCCTACTCGACCACAACCGGGTCCCCGAATCCTGGACCCCCGATAAGGGTCGAACCAGATAGAGCGGGTCGCGCCATAGGCTTTGCCGGCGGCGGCAGAAACGGCTCAGAAAAATGACTAAGTGTGAAATGCTGAATTTTAGGAATCCATATCTCCGGTTCCGGAGGGACCAGAGGATCAAGGTTTGGGGTATATGTAGTCACTGCTCCGGCATCACTGCAGAACCATCCTTGACCCTCTTGGACCAACCCGACGGAGTATGGACCCCCTTGAAAGTTCGGGGCTTTTACCATTGATTCCAATGGGAGAAAAACCGCATGGTGAAAAAAATGACTAAGTGTAAAATGTTGAAATGTGTAAGTCCATATCTCCGTTTCTGGAATGCCCAGAGGGATGGGATTTGGGTGACATGTAGCCAAGGTTCCGGCTTTAATGCATGCCCATTTCCACCCCCCTCAGACCAACCAGACGGAGTATGGACGACTGTAAAGATTTGTGGATTTTCTCATAGACTTCAATGGCGGCGGTTCCCCATTGAAAGTCTATGGTAGGAAACCCCATTGACTACAACGGCGGAGTTGCTCCATTGAAACCCATGGCGGCGGAGCCCGTTGTTTTCAATGGGGATTTAGTGAAAAGCTGAGATTTCTTTTTCAGTGGAGATTTTTGTATTAAATTGATTTAATGTGCATTTGTGTAACTCCGGCTCCATAGGTCATAGCAAGTCGCTTTTTGGATCATATGGTGTCCCAGTTCTGGCAATGCGAACTGGGAAGTTTGGACCTGCTAGACCAAACGGAACCGGATATTTTAATACGTCTATGTTTTATGCTTAATACTGTATTCTAAGGTATGGATAAATTCCAGAGGCAATTTCTTTGGCCATAATGTAGCAGATGGCCGGAGAGGCGACCGAATGTCTAGGACTTAAGTATTGTTCAAAGAGTTTTGTCACCCTCACTGTTTATCCGAGGCTAAAACCAGAGCAGTTCTTAAGTGTTCCATTTAACACCTTCCAACAAAGGTTTTCCTGCCATAAAGCCAAATGGGTAGAATGGCTGGCATTCCATTTGCATATGTGGGGCTACAGAAATGAGACCCCAGAGTTCTACTGCGCCTGTGCCAGCTAGCAGGGGGGCATGTGTTGAAATGTGTTCCCATGTTAAAGATTGGCTGGAGGTAATTGAAAACCAATCACTGGTGCTTAATGTTACAGATAGAGGGACAAAAGGTTTATAAACTGCTGTCCACCCATATATCCTTTGTCTTCGTTTGCTGATATGGTTACCTGATATCACCTGAATGGTTTCCTGATTGCTGAGAGAAACGCTATGCACTGTCTTCCTGCCAGAGGTCTTTCATGTCTTTGGTGTCTTGATGACTATGAAGAGTGCTGTATGAACTGCCAGTCCAGATATGACTGCTTCATCATTTCCATTGTAAGTAAGTGTCTATATTTTGCCTGTTATTTGTACATCATTGTGTGTTCACCTTTATCAAGGAATAAATTATATTTTATCATATCTAAGTCTCGTCCCAGTTCAAACCCAGGTATATATATATTTATATATAGTTTTGGTGTAAATTACAACCTGTCACAAGCTACCGTGACCGTCACCCCCTCCCCACCTCATATCACCCCTCTCAGGGAGTGGGCAAGTGAAAACGTGTGTGTGCGCTGTTTCAACAATATGAGCTTCTCTTCTTATTGTGCCATAGAATAAATCCCAGGTATCCCAGAAACGTGACCTTAGATACTGTGCATTGAAACCTATAGATAGCCGGTAAAATGCTAATTTCAGTTAAAAAAAAGGTTAAGGCCGTAATGTGTCAGCTGGCGTGGGAACCTTGCCAGAGTTTGGGTTGCCGAAACAAAATGGATCAGTCCCCCATTTGGGGTGTGTGTGTGAGAGGCAGGATTGGAGCATGGCATGAGGTTGGCTATGGTTAAAAGTAACCTTGGTTGTAAAACGAGAGTGGGGAGGGGGATTGGCATATTTTTGATGGCTGGCAGGGTTCAGGTTTCAATTTTAATTTATATATTATATTATTATTGTTGTATTTGTTTTGTAATGAATAAATGTCATGGGACACCAGGCAGTTAACACCTTTTTAACTGGGATAATTCACTGAGAAAAACAAGGTAATTAAATAAATTGTAGTGTATTCGTGCAAATTCGCTTTACACAATGGAACACAAAATAGAGATAAAAAGACAAACTTGCTGGGATCGAAAACTAGACTCTCCTAGATGCAGGGAATACTAAATAATAGTTTTCCCCTGACCGGGACTTAGCCCGGAATCTCCTGGTACCCAAATCGGCGTGAAGTTGCACATGCCACGGCTCCTTTCTCTTTGGAGAACTTGGACTTTTCTTGACCACCAGCTACCACCGATTCTCTGGAACCAAAATCGGCATCAAATCCCAGCAGCGACCGCTACGTTCGATTTTGAGAACTTGGCCGCAAGAAGCTGGACTTAGAATCTGGCAGGTAGGCTTTCCTTGTTTGAAATCGAAGCCGGTTGTTCTACTATTCGCGCAGAAGCAACTTTAAAGACCCTGTCTGCGCTTTTACTACTGGGGATCTCAAATCTCATTGGCTCAGACATTTCTTATAGTATTCTGAGTTTCATTCATGAAACTCAGCAGCCAATCATCGAGTGGGAACTTTCTCAGAGCCAAGCCGGTATGAAAAGTGTGGTCAGCGGGAAATATGAAATTACCAAGGGACATGTGTATGTTTGCCACATCTGTCCCTGGCTAGCTCAATGCCACCCACTTGGTCAGGCTCCACTAGGGCTGGCAGAGCAAATTTCAGCCCAGATGACTGCCATTGTTCTCCGGACCTGGGTACTTGAGCCCTTCCCTGCTACCCAAATGGCTTTCACACCTTTGGCATCTCTGGCTTCTTTGAACTCTGATATCCAGCAGACTTACTGGCGCCTTGGGATTAGCCCCGGCAGTCTGTTTGAACATCGGTTCCGAAAGTCCCAGCTCATTACAGTACCTAACAGTATATTACAATGTATTAATAAAATACACTTTAATGCATCCCTAAGTCTGTGGGTATGGGGAATAGAATAGAAAGATTCCACTGCAGCAAGGGATTCTACTTAATGTCATGCAAATAAGCCCACAGTGTAATTTTTTACTTCTTATTGTAACGGATCGGGGGACTCACGCTTCCTAGCGTGTCCCCGTCACCCCAGTGCCCACGACACCTCTCTACCCCTCTTCCATACACTCTTGCCCCTTCCCTTCCTCCGCTCACGTCCGTTCCTCTGCGGAGCGGTCTGCGTGCTCTGACGCGCGTTCGGGTCACGTGCGCGGCTGCCGCACTGTGCGCACATTCCCGGTCACTCCTTACCCCCGTCGTGCGCGCATTCCTCGGAGTGCCTCTATCACCCCAGCCCCTGTCTTACCTGGCTCCTCCGCCTCTCCTTCCCTTCCGCCTCCGCTGCCGAGCATCTCCCCAGCTGTGCGCCCCTCACGCCCTGTGACACGCGCGGTGCACGCGCATAGCAGCCTTACCGAAGGCGCGCGCACCCGCTCCAGTTATCGGCCGCCCCCGAACGTTAGCTCCGCCCCCCGTGGCTTACAGACCATCTCTCTAGATTATTTCCCTGTCTCCTCCCCTGCTCTCTCTGACCTATCCCTGCAAACACTCACTCAACCCTCTGATCCTCCCTTCATTCCCATTGGTCCTCCTTCCTTTATAACCCCACTCTGTCCCCTCAGTCATTGCTCTGCATAGCTTTCCTGTAGCTCATATGTGTGCAGTGTCTATGCCTAGCTCCCTTGTCTGTTTCAGCTTTGGTTCCTGACCCTGCTCCTGTTTGGATTCCCTTTGTTTGAACTTGAACACTGCTTTGGATTTGACTACTCTACCTTCTCCTGCCCTTGAACCCTGGCTTAGGGACATCACTACGCTGCTATCTCCAACCCTTGAACTCTGGCTTACGGACATCACTACGCTGCTCTCTCCAATCCTTGAACTCTGGCACTTGGACATTACACTCCGACCTCTGGCACCCCGGACTCAGCAAGTATACGTTAACCCTTTCTTACCAGGCCCGGCAACGTATTACCACACTCCGGGCACGCCCTCACTGCTGTGGATGCGTGTTATACCCTTACCCACCTCAGTACTGGGGACTGGCCAGGTCTGCGGGCATACAGGCGTAACACTTATTTATGTTAACATGGATTCCTATAACCTTCTGCCTGCCGCATTACACAGCTTTTCAGCACAGCCTGGGTTTAAGAAGTGCAGAGCCAGTAACCCTACTCACAGAAAGCTATTTCAACCTTTTGGCTCACATCAGTGTGAGATTGGTTTCTGGCTATGCATCAGTCAAGCTGGTACGTGGGTATAACTAGATATTAAAAAGTTATGGTGGGTAAAAACAAAAGTGACAAAAATAGTGTGTAAGAAATTATTATTTGGTAATACAGTATTTGCCATTGTGTTCTTTGGAGTTTGACCTAAAAAGCTGCAAAAAAATAGATCGAACCATTCAAACTGTTGCACAAGATGTTACATGACTGAGTGTTGTTGCACTGCAACTCCAAAACACGAGTTTTGGTGTGTCTACATCTTTTAAAATAACCTCTATATTAAGACACACAAACAAAAGGTTTTATAGAGCTTCAACCATCTTGCTTTAAGAAACTAGGCCACGCAAGAACATGTCCCGGGTCTTTTTTGGGGTCAGAGGTGAAATTGGACATGCTCGCGCCCGAAGATTGCAAAGTTCCAGAACGCTATAATATTTCTACAAGCTGGGAATTTAAGTAACTCTGAGGTTACTGCAAATAACAAACACAACACTGACTGTAATATATTATGTTAGCTCGAGCTCAATATAAAAGTCTGTCTAAATGTGATTAAGCATTTGCTATCCTGTGTAAGAACTCCAAATGGAATGGATTTAATTCCTGTATTACACAACATTTGATGGAAGATATTTGAAAAATATTGTTGGTTGGAATCATTATAACACCATACATAGGACTCTTAAATATTGTTATGTTTTAACTTTGCAATCAACAAAGGAATACATTTCCTGTAGTCATTATAATTCTATAGTTCGTTATAGTAGGTAGTATAGTACCATAGCACCACTCCAGTAAATTCACCTGTGTGTATTAAGAGACACAAATACTGTACTGGACCATCAGTTTCCATCATCATCATCTTCCCAAAGGCCGTCCCACCCAAAATCCAATAATACACTTACAACAATTTGGATAAAAACCAACACAGCATTTATTAACATTTCCAATCCTTGCCGGCAATTTAACACGTTAACATAGAACATATTTAACATAACTATTTACTGCCAAGTGGTAACTTTTAACAAAGGTTAACGCAACAAACGCCGTACTCTAATGTGTTGCTATTCCCGTCCCAAAGCCCACCGGGGCCAAACCACCTGTCCATTCCCTGACATTCCACTCGAGCTGGCAAGGAACCCTGCAACTGTGACAGATCATCCATTATATAATACAAATACATAATATAAATGTACATTTATCTACTGTTTATCTACTGTTTTTTTTTCTTAATAAAGAGGATGGTAAACCTGTCTTACAAAAGTTCATACAAAATGGTTGCTTTGACAATCTCCTCAGTAGCCATTTTAGTCCTGTCCCTCATTCATTTTAACCAATTGGTTACGTTATTTGGTTACGTAACAATTGGTTACATGGGTATCTTCTTTTCCTTTGCAGTCCAATAAATGCATAGAGATGCATTTTGCATATAAGTTCCCCTGGCCTGTCAAGGGACCCCCACTCTGGAGCGTGTGTGAGACGCATTCTCACCTCTGGCGCGTGTGTGAGACGCCTTCTCACCTCCGGAGCGTGTGGGAGTATCCATCTCCCCGCCGGAGCATGTGTGAGACCCCTTCTCACCTCCGGAGCGTGTGTGAGACTCCTCACCTCCGGAGCATGTGTGAGACCCCTTCTCACCTCCGGAGCATGTGTGAGACTCCTCACCTTAGGAGTGTGTGAGACTCCTTCTCACCTTCGGAGCGTGTGGGAGACTCCATCTCCCCCCCGGAGCGTGTGTGAGACCCCTTCTCACCTCCGGAGTGTGTGTGAGACTCCTTCTCACCTTCGGAGCGTGTGGGAGATTCCTTCTCTCCTCCGGAGCGTGTGTGAGACTCCTTCTAACCTCCGGAGCGTGTGTGAGACTCCTTCTAACCTCAGGAGCGTGTGTGATACTTTCCTGGAACCAGGGTCAAGAATGATGTATGATTAGTTCAAGTAAGCTTAACTCATGTCTTACCTCTTCCAAAGCACAAACAAGTCCTTTTCTCTTTCTTAATTTTATTGAGGGAAAATCACAGGGAGATAGGTGCTTGTACATGTAATGTAGATAGCGAGTGCTTCTCTGTTTGAAGTGCAGTGTATCAATGATGAGACAGTGTAAAACAAAAAGGCCTTGGTGAAAAGGAAGTGCCAGTGTATGCTGGGTAGCAAGATAGCCTGGGGACAGACCATCTGTCAGCAAGGCAGACGGGGAGCAGGCAGACTAACCCATTCTGACAGAAAGGCTGAGGTTGCTGTAGCAACTCACTGGCATAATGCAGACAGGGATCGCAACACTGTGTCTAACACACAAGCACTGTGAGTGCACAGAGCAAAATACATGCAGCTGGAACTGAGAATCTGACAAGCAGAAACTGCAAAGGAAAGGGGGGGGGAAACAGAAATGTGGTTCTTGTTCCATGACACTCCCCGTCTGATATCTGGAGATACCACTATATAACTTGAGTGTGTGGAACATATGTGCAATGCAAACAAACATATTATAATAATGCAATTTCCATGTCCACATAACGAGGTGATACCGGCTGGTACCACTGGCGTTGAAATCCCTTGGCAAAGTCTTTTAGCAAAGGATGTTGGGTGGATGAACTGGTCCAGGTTAGCTGGGTTCACCACAACGTCTCTCTGTGAAAGTCTCTGGCACTGTTTCTTTTTAAACTTATGGAAGAACAGTCCTTTTGTCTCTGTGGTTTTACCTACAGAGTGCATCCCCTTGTAGGTATGCCAGTTGTGGTAGCCTGTCACTCTATCACCTGGCTTTTGGCAGAAGGAGATGGCCTTCGGCTCCTTGCGGATCGACACTCCTGGAAGATCAGTTGTCGAATCTAGCCCAGTAAAGAGGGTGTCGTTCGGGGAGACTCCCTGGAGCTGAGCACTGGGGCTGAATACTACACGGATTTGATCGGGTGCCTGAGGGTGGTAGACACCAGATGATTGGAGGTACCAGCATTCTTCACCTTTCTTTATTAGAGGTGCTGGCTTTGTGTGGCCGGTAAGGAATATTTTCTGGATGAAGGCCACAAAGTTGTTTTTAGTCTCCGGTTCCCTTTGTAGGTCGTAGAGGTGCGAAGTGAACCTAGAGATGGCACGTTCTCCATTGTTTGGGAGGCGTTTTCTTGGGTGAACCCGCTACCATTCCGTTCACCAACTGCCCGGTCCGTCTTTGATGACCTTGACTGTTAACATCGGGAATCCTCTATCTTCCATCGATGGTTTTTGCTTGTCGTCGTCCCTTGTGGTCTGGAACGCTGTGCATCCTAAGTCATTGGTGCATTCCTCTTGCACGAGAACGTCTCCACGTATTTTTGTGAAGCGCCTTTGTGTCTCTTTGTTGACTGCTGTCAGGAGGTTGTTTTCTCCTTGGACAGGACGAAGAACGGTCTCTTTTGTCCTTGTAAATCACTTTGTGAAATGTCTCTGCAACTCTCTTTTTTGACATGCGAGAGGACAGACTTTTTGCCACTGTGGCTTCACCTGCAGGGCGCAATCTTTTGCGGCTATGCCAGCCATGGCAGCTGGCTGCTTTGTCATTTGGTATTCTGCTGAGAGGAATGGCTGTGCGTCTCAGCTGTGTCATTGCTCTCAGGAGGACTGTCTTATTGTTTATTGCCTTTTGGACGATCCCTTTGTCGGTCACCTTTGGGAGGTTACTTTCTTCCTTCGGTGGAATCGACTCATCATCCTTAGCTGTCTGGACTGCTGAGCATCTTAGGCCATTGTCACATCCCCCCGATGTGAGGATGTTTTTGTTGATCTCAGGGGTATGACCTTGTCTTTTCTCTTCACTTGGCCCTCCTGTCACTTGGAGATGGCCAAGACATGGTTCAGAGAGGGATGTGTGTCTGTTATTACCGTTCTGCGGGCGTCAACATAATCTTGTCCGTGCTCTTTGTCAGTGCACGTGTTGCCCACTATCACCCATCCTAGGTCAAGTCTTTGGGCGTATGGTGCGTTGTGGGGTCCGTTATGCTGTTTACGGACTTTGTGTACCCTCAAGATGTCCCTACTGAGCAGCAGCAAGATCTTGGTGCCTTGTTCTACCGGCGGGATGTAGTTGGCTATTCCTCTGAGGTGCGGGTAATGGTGTGCCACGTCTGGTGTGGGAATCTCGTCCCTGTTTGTGGCCATGTGGTTGCACTCGATGAGTGTGGGGAGAGCTATCTTTACTCTGTTATCCACTGAACGTATCACGTAACCGCTTACTTTTCTCCCTGTTGTCTCAGTTGACCTTGCACAGGTTCTGAGGGTGTAGGATGATGCATTGTTTTGTAAGTTGAATAAGTTGAAGAACTCCGTCTTCGCCAATGATCTGTTGCTTTGGTCGTCGAGGATTGCATACATCCGAATAACCTTCTCAGGTTGTCCCTGGGGGTGCACTGCGACAAGGCATATTTTGGAGCAGGACATTTTGTTGCTTTCTTTTCCACAAACCTCGGTGCGCTGAGATGTGATGGATGTTGGTTCTCCTCCTTCCTCCCCGCCATGCTCCGCTACGGAGGATGGGTTGTTGAGTTGGTGGAGTGTCAGCACCTCTGGATGTAAAGATGTTACGCGTTTGTCACTTTTGCACACTGTACATTTGATTTCTTCTCGGGAGTAGTTTGGGTCGTGGGAGGCACGTCCGTCCTGTGGACTAAGATGGGTGTTTGAGTGTTACCGTATCTCACCACTGGTCTCTCATTCCTTAGGTTGCTTGCACTGTGTGTGGTTTGCGCACCCAAGATGAAACTGGGATCGTTCCTTGTCCTTGCCACTTCGCGGATGAAGCTCAAGAAGAATGAGAATGGGGGGAAGGCGACTTGCTTCTCCCTTTTGTATTTGGAGCATGTGTGAGACTCCTCACCTCCGGAGCGTGTGAGACTCCTTCTCCCCCTGGAGCGTGTGTGAGACTCCTCACCTCGGGAGTGTGTGTGAGACTCCTTCTCACCTCTGGAGTGTGTGTGAGACTCCTTCTCACCTCCGGAGCATGTGTGAGACCCTATATCACCTCCAGAGCGTGTGTGAGACTCCTCACCTCAGGAGTGTGTGTGAGACCCCTTCTCACCGCCGGAGTGTGTGTGAGACTCCTTCTCACCTCTGGAGCGTGTGTGAGACTCATTCTAACCTCCGGAGCGTGTGTGAGACTCCTTCTCCCCTCCGGAGTGTGTGTGAGACTCCTTCACTCCAGAGCGTTTGTGAGACTCCTTCTCACCTCCGGAGCATGTGTGAGACTCCTTCTCACCTCAGGAGTGTGTGTGAGACTCCATCTCCCCTCTGGAGCGTGTGTGAGACTCCTCACCTCCGGAGCGTGTGTGAGACTCCTCACCTCCGGAGCGTATGAGACTCCTTCTCCCCTCCGGAGCATCTGTGAGACTCCTTCTCTCATCCGGAGCATGTGTGAGACTCCTCACTTCCGGAGCGTGTGTGAGACTCGTTCTCTTCTCCAGGGCGTGTGTGAGACTCCTTCTCACTTCCGAAGCTTGTGTGAGACTCCTCACCTCCAGAGCGTGTGTGAGACCCATTCTCACATCAGGAGCATGTGAGAAACCCTTTCTCACCTCGGGAGTGTGTGTGATACTCCTTCTCACCTCCGGAGCTTGTGTGAGACTACTTCTCACCTCCAGAGCGTGTGTGAGACTCCTTCTCCCCTCCGGAGTGTGTGTGAGGCTCCTTCACTCCAGAGCATCTGTGAGACTCCTTCTCACCTCCGGAGCATGTGTGAGACTCCTTCTCACCTCAGGAGTGTGTGTGAGACTCCATCTCCCCTCTGGAGCGTGTGTGAGACTCCTCACCTCCGGAGCATGTGTGAGACTCCTCACCTCCGGAGCGTATGAGACTCCTTCTCCCCTCCGGAGCATCTGTGAGACTCCTTCTCTCATCCGGAGCATGTGTGAGACTCCTCACTTCCGGAGCATGTGTGAGACTCCTTCTCTTCTCCGGGGCGTGTGTGAGACTCCTCACCTCCGGAGCGTGTGTGAGACCCATTCTCACATCAGGAGCATGTGAGAGACCCTTTCTCACCTCGGGAGTGTGTGTGATACTCCTTCTCACCTCCGGAGCTTGTGTGAGACTACTTCTCACCTCCAGAGCGTGTGTGAGACTCCTTCTCACCCCCGGAGTGTATGTGAGACTCCTTATCACCTACGGAGCATGTGTGAGACTCCTTCTCACTTCCGGAGCATGTGTGAGATTCCTCACCTCCGGAGCGTGTGTGAGACTCCTTCTCACCTCGGAAGTAAGTGTGAGACCCTGATGAAGCACAACACTGTGTGAAACGCGTTGCGAAAGCCCTACGGTGCAGCTAGAAGTCAGCCCACAGGTGTACCTACCCCCAGCTGTCCCATTAACAACCAGAGACCCTTCGGCACGCCGGAGTGAGTTTCTCTGGGAAACCGGCATTTGAGGCGGGCTACTATTCACGGGTCCTGCGAGAAGCTGCAACCCGGAAGTAAGAACTATATGGTGCTGAGCCAGGCAGCCCCAGCACGTGGGTCTACCTTGTAAGCCTCTGCACCATCTCTTTATGCCCAGGACACCACCAGGACTGTTTCCTCTGCACCTTAATACTGGATGTACTTACCCTTATATGTAAGTTTTTATTGTTACTACTACTAACATGTTTTAATTAAATCTTGACCCTCGGTGCGCTTTTGTGTTTTATTCCCTGCTGTTGCCCGCGTTTGGAGCCATCCTGCGACGGGACCCGTGGAGGAGGGGTGCCTTCACATCACATCAGCTGCAAGAGGGAAGAGTTGATCCACTACGAGATCCTGTTAGGAAGCAAGAGCGCGGTTTGACTTTCTTAAGTGTGAGACCCCTTCTCACCCCTGGATCATGTGGGAGACTCCATTTCCCCACGGAGCATGTGTGAGACTCCTTGTCTCCTCGGGAGCATATGAGAGACTCCTTCTAACCTCTGAAGCGTGTGAGACTCCTTCTCACCTCCGGAGCTTGTGTAAGACTCCTTCTCTCCTCCGGAGTGTGTGTGAGACTCCTTCTCCCCTCCGACCGGAGTATGTGTGATACTCCTTCTCCCCTCCGACCGGAGTATGTGTGAGACTCCTTCTCCCCTCCGACCAGAGTATGTGTGAGACTCCTTCTCACCTCTGGAGCATGTGTGAGACTCCTTCTCACTTCCGGAGAGTGTGTGAGACATCTCACCTCCGGAGCGTGTGTGAGACTCCTTCTTCACTCCGGAGCATGTGTGAGAACCCTTCTCACCTCTGGAGCATGTGTGAGACTCCTTCTCACCTCCGGAGCATTTGTGAGACCCCTTCTCACCTCCGGAGCATGTGTGAGACTCCTTCTCACCTTGGGCGTGTGTGAGACCCCTTCTCACCTCCGAAGTGTGCGTGAAACTCCTCACCTCTGGAGCATGTGGGAGACTCCATCTCCCCCCGGAGCATGTGTGAGACTCCTTGTCTCCTTCGGAGCATGTGTGAGACTCCTTCTAACCTCTGGAGCGTGTGTGTTTCACTCCTTCTCCCCTCCAGAGCGTGTGTGAGACTCCTTCTCACCTCCGGAGCGTGTGCGACTCCTTCTTCCCTTCGGAGCGTGTGTGAGACTCCTTCTCCCCTCTGGAGCATGTGTGAGAGAGACCCCTTCTCACCTCCGGAGTGCGTGTGAGACTCCTCCCCTCCGGCCGGAGCATGTGTGAGACTCCTCACTTCCGGAGCGTGTGTGAGACCCCTTCTAACCTGTTAAGCGTGGGTGAGACTCCTTCTCACCTCCGGAGCGTGTGCGAGACTCCTTCTTACCTCCTGAGTGTGTCTGAGACCCCTTCTTACCTCCGGAGCGTGTGAGAGACTCCTTCTCCCCTCCAGAGCGTGTGTGAGATTCCTTCTCCCCTCTGGAGTGTGTGTGAGACTCCTTTTCACTTCCGGAGCATGTGTGAGACCCCTTCTAACCTCCGGAGCGTGTGTGCGACTCCTCACCTCCGGAGCGTGTGTGAGACTCCTTCTTACCTCTGGAGCAGGGTGTGAGACTCCACCTCCGGAGCGTGCGTGAGACTCCTTCTCACCTCCGGAGGGTGTGTGAGACTCCTTCTAACCTCCGGAGCGTGTGTGCGACTCCTTCTCACCTCCGGAGCGTGTGCGAGACCCCTTCTTACCTCCGGAGCGTGTGTGAGACCCCTTCTAACCTCCGGAGCGTGTGTGAGACTTCACAAACATTCTGCAAACTCATCAAAACTCAACATACAGTACATTTAAACATCTCAGACAGCAGGCGCTGCCTCATAAAAAATACTCCTTTCATCTTTTAGGACTTAACTCCGCACGTGCCCTGGGGTGTATAAATCGTTGTGACGATACTGCTCCTTTGACAGAGACCATCAGGGCCTACTTAACATCAGGAATTTATGAATAACTTGTATTTGTAATATCTCAGTGCTCCTGTAACATTCAAGACGCTCATTGCTCTACTCTGTCTCTTGAGTGTGAAATTACTGGCAAGGAAATGATAACCGGGACCTCGTATAACCCAAAGAAGTCTCATTCAGCCCCTGATCATTAAAGCAATGCATTGCATTGCATTTCCCTCTGGCAGTAAAAGAGTAAACACATTAATAGAGCAGTCCGCAGCCCCAAGAACAATCCCCCCCCCTTATTTGTAAAGGTAGATCCAACACTTCTTTAAATCCCCTATGTCACGGATGACATTGTCGCTTTCTATTGACCCCACATGACGCAGGAGATTTAAGCCACCATTTTATTTCCCCTGTGGGTGGGGGGGGGGGGTATTATTGCATTATATGGTGGGAGTAATGTGACACTGGGGGTGGGACTGGGTCAGTATTGGCTCGTTAGTGGTGAGGTGCTGGAGTTTTAAATTGGCAGTGATGGGAAAGGCATTCCAGGCTTGGGCGGCCAGAATGGGAGTGTCCTTCCGTATGGTGTAATAATGTGCCATTTGGCCTGGGTGACCAGTGGCAAGGTGGGTACGAGTCGAGGGTATCCCTCTGGCTCTTGTTCCGTGATGACGGCGCAATATGGCAGGCTCCTTAGTTTTTCTTAATGATTTGTGTTTAATATGTTGATTTTTTTATTAATAAAGCTGTGTCTGTTTTATCATCCCATGAAGTTGTAGGGGTTTTGGGACTTGCTGGAGGGGATCGGCTCAATGCATGGGTATGTCAAGCCCATAACATCACTACTACATTATGGGGCCAGTTCCGTGCCTGATCCCATGATGTGGTGGCTGCATCATGGTGCACCCTAAGGGTTAAAGGCATCACAATAAACTCACTACCAAGGTTTTGGGGGGTGGGGGGGGGAACTGCAACTTTAATACATGTATTTTCATTTACTCCAGTTTGCAATATTAAAAAGGACTAGCTAGAACTGAGCTGTTGGGTGGAAGAGTGACTGGCATGACGCTTTGGCTGGGTTGAGTTGAAAGGAGAGGTTAATGTTCTATCATAAACCAAAAATTGTCAGAAACTGACAAACTCAAATAATTTCCATCTGTTTGTTGCCGTGGCTCAATATATATATATTCCTTCCCGTCAAATACTTGATATTTTCAAGAAATTCATGCTTGTTAAATTAAAGTGGATAAGATGGCATTTTAAGGTCACCAAGACTTGATCAAACACAGGCTGACATTTACAATACATTTCCATCACATTTTACTTGTTTTCTTTTCTGTTAAAACAAAATACCTCAAACTTAAGAGTTTCACATCATAGAAAAATGAATATTGAGTATTGGATTTGAGCTTGATCTATGTGGGTGTGTATATATATATATATATATATATATATATATATATATATATATATATATCTATCAACCCCACACTGATGAGACCCATTAAGGTCGAAACAGCTGTCTGTGGGTGGTTTTCTGGGTATGCACCTTAACCCTGGCTCTGCTCAAAGCTGTGACCATGCAGCAAGCTTAAGCCTATAGAGAACCATGTTAAAAATGGTTTTTGAAGCAAAAAGTGGCACTGTGTGCTCATTTGCATGTCATTTCACAGAATCCCTTGCTGCAGTTGAAGTGCTGTGTGCTGGGTGATAATGGGGAAAGGCGGGGTTGCAGACCTGCCTAAGACATGCAGATGAGCATACAGTTGTATTTACATTTGCATATTTGCTTTGCTGTGGAGGGTTTTTGTCACTTTTTTTACTCACCATAACTTAACTCAGTAATTATATATATATATATATATATATATAAAAAACCATAATACTGAGTTAAGTTATGGTGAGTAAAAAAAGTGACAAAAATCCTCCACAGGAAAGCAAATATGCAAATATAACTGTATGCTCATCTGCATGTCTTAGGCAGGTCTGCAGACCTGCCTAAGACATGCAGATGAGCATACAGTTATATTTGCATATATATATATCACCACGAACAGATAAGACAAACACATGTTTATTGCCGTATCAAAAGACTGTATGCTTTATCTAGTGACCCTAATAGAGAGGCCATTGTTTTAAACTGGGGAACCAGATTAGTTGGCCCAGCAGCAGTTAGAGAGGCTGATTCTGCTGTGTAGTTAGATCCCTGAATGGGATAGGATTTTGTTTATTTGATTTGGTTTGGTTCTTAAAAATGATACTGTGTGAAATGCTATAACACTGACATGAGTAAACCGCTGAAGGTTAATGTCTGAGTGCCTCCTGCCTGCACATGTTAAAGCTGCAGTCCCTTATTTGGATGAAAATAAAGCAGGCAGAAGCCTGAGTTAAGCAACGTAATACTTTGCATGATCCTTTTTGTTGTATAATTAACCCTAGAAGACTGTGTCGGGACAAATCCCTTTGATAAAGTTGCATTATTGTGACGAAACGCGTCAGGGACGTAAAATTACGACATTACGTCATCACGTTGTCTGCATGCTTTACGGCCAGAGCGTGCAGGAGCAGCATTGAGGCCTACTCTGATGACACATTGTGTAGAGGACTTCGTTTGATCGCGGAAAAGAACGGACACCGTTCTTAAGGCACTTCCTGATTAATTAACCAGCAGGTGAGCAGCCATGCCAGAGAGGATTAACTTAACTCTCTGTGGTGAAAAAGTCCAATAGCTGCCCCATTCATCCCCTAGATGACAGCGATGGCACCACAATATATATATATATAAGAGAGACTGAAAAGCAAACCTCTCTGCTCTAAATACCTGTGCTAGTGATTAAGAGGGCAGGTGAGGGAGAACTAGACACATTGTAAACTGATCATTTCTTTATTGAAAAACATGCAACATATACAATACAGAAACAGTCAAAACATTACATATTTACATCAGGAGGGGAAAAAAAATACAAATAAAAACAATAGAACACAAATTCCGTGCAATTATTTCAAATATTTACTTTTTTTTTTCACAGTATCTGCTATTCCCTCCTCCCCCTCACTTTTGAGGTCTTCTGTTCCATCTTCCTCCATTGCATCCATAGTATCCCCCCAAGACAATGCATCATAGGTATTTGAAGTGGTTATCCCTGATGACTGTAACTCCCAAGTGTGACCTCTGCCTTTGGCCTTTTTCTTTGCTTTAGTTACATGCTCCCATCCCTCCCCTTTTGGCCCCTGTTCCCTCCTGCCGCTGCTGGCCCCTGCTCCCCGCCTGCCGCTGCTGGCCCCTGCTCCCTGCTCCCTGCCTGCCGCTGCTGGCCCCTGCCTGCTACTGCTGGCCCTTGCTCCTCGCCCGCCGCTACTGGCCCCTGCTCCCCTCCTGCCTCTCTTCTTGCTGGCTCCTGCTCCTCCGCCTGCTCAAAGGATAACTCCATGGCACCAAACTCATTTATCTGGGTCTCCTCTACTAGGGCTGTCTCAGTGTCCTGGGGAGCATTATTATGCGCCGCCTCAGGACACTCCCTGTCCCCCACACAAGTTACACAGTACAGTATTACGACATACAGATCGGTTATGCCACAGAACCCCACACTGGCTGCACCTGATCTTATCACAGCTCGCACTCAAATGCCTGTTGGACCCACATTTGAAGCAAAGCCTGGGCTGGCCACTGTAAAAACAGACCCCTCTGTCCCCCCCAATGAAGAGGGAATTTGGGAGGTGGTGAGACACACCATGTCTTTCCCACAGCTTAACCTTACACCTCCAACCCATCCTCCTTCCCATATCTCCTCCTCTATTTTCTCCAGATCAGACAGCATAATACATTGTCTCTTCAACCAATAAAGAATGTCTTGTTTAGCAACAGCCTCGTTGCGAAATATTACAGTCACCAGTTTGATGGTAGGATGACTTACAGGGATGGCAACAAAGTCTTTCCACAGAAGTGTGAATTTCAAGTACTCAAACCTGTGCCAGAAAGCTTCTAGCAAATCCCCCCTTTTGAAGCTTATGTCATATTCCCTGTAAACCTGGGGTGTGTATGAAAGCAAAAATGTCTGAGGCCTGAAACCCCATAGATTCCTTCAAAAGGACTTTACCAATAAAGCATTTATCAGGAATATCCCCAATACCTTTGCATCGCAGTCTCACCACATTTATCCGCTTGGCAGTGGGGCTTGGAAACTGGGGGTAACTGCTGGACCCTGGACCGGCACCTATCCATGCGGACCCTTCTGCTCTCTCTGGTATCTCTCCAGCTTCTCCAGGGATGCTCCGCTGTGCTGCACCGTCCGTGGTTGCTGGTGGTCTCTGTGCTGCACCGTCTGTGGCTGCTGGTGGCCTCTGTGCTGCACCATCTGTGGCTGCTGGTGGCCTCTGTGCTGCACCAGCTGTGGCTGCTGGTGGCCTCTGTGCTGCACTAGCCGTGGCTGCTGGTGGCCTCTGTGCTGCACCAGCCGTGGCTGCTGGTGGCCTCTGTGCTGCACCAGCCGTGGCTGCTGGTGGCATCTGTGCTGCACCAGCTGTGGCTGCTGGTGGCCTCTGTGCTGCACCGGCTGTGGCTGCTGGTGGTCTCTGTGCTGCACCGGCTGCTGGTGGTCTCTGTGCTGCACCGCCCGTGGCTGCTGGTGGCCTCTGTGCTGCACCGGCTGTGGCTGCTGGTGGCCTCTGTGCTGCACCGGCTGTGGCTGCTGGTGGTCTCTGTGCTGCACCGGCTGCTGGTGGTCTCTGTGCTGCACCGCCCGTGGCTGCTGGTGGCCTCTGTGCTGCACCGGCTGTGGCTGCTGGTGGCCTCTGTGCTGCACCGGCTGTGGCTGCTGGTGGCCTCTGTGCTGCACCGGCTGCTGGTGGTCTCTGTGCTGCACCGCCCGTGGCTGCTGGTGGCCTCTGTGCTGCACCATCTGTGGTTAGTGGCTCCTCTGTAATGTTTTTTCCTGAGGCTGCACAGGTAACAGCTGCAGCTCCTCTCTGCATTCCTCCCTCCCCCGCACTGTGCACCGGTTGTGCTTTCTTGAGGCTAATTGGTAGCCCTTGTGCAGGTTCAGTGATTTCATGGCACCCCTCTGATGATGCAACTTCTGCAGTGTTTGCAACACTCTGGCTGCCCTCTGGTAGTGCCAGCTCTGCAGTGTTTTCTGCACTCTGGCTGCTCTGTGATATGACCACTTCTGCATTGTTTGTATCACCCAGACTGCTTTCTGACAGTGAGGTCTCACTAATCACATAGTCTGTGCCTGGGACACCATGCTCAGGGGTGTGAGCTGCTGTTTCTTGCATCTCTGCACTGCTGGTCTCTGGGGGCTGTGTTTGCGAGACCCACCCTGTGCTGCTCCAGCTGCTCCCTGGGGAGCAGTATTGGATCTTGCGGACACTGAAGGGGTTAACTGCTGCATCCTCTTTCCTCCCCTCTCTCAGGTACAGCTTTTGGCTTCCCTGTGTTTGGGAATGGGAACCTTCCTCTTGCTCACTACTCATGGTCTCTTCCATTTTTGTAGCTCTGCTCTCTGCTTTCTTTTTCTTTTGTTTCTTCATCTTACTTAACTCTGCTTTCACTTTCACCTCTGCCTTTTCAGACAAACATTCACATTGTAAACTGTGATTTTGTTTATTGAAAAACATGCAACATATACAATACAGAAATAGACAGTCAAAACATTACATATTTTCATCTTCAGGGAAAAAAATACAAATAAAAACAATAGAACACAAATTCAGTGCAATTATTTCAAATATTTACATTTTCTTTACAGTATCTGCTATTCTGTCCTCCTCTCACTCACTTTTCAGGGCTTCAATTCTATCTTCCTCTATTGCATCCATAGTATTCCCCCAAGACAATGCATCAAAGGTTTTTGAGGTGGGTATCCCTGATGACTTTAACTCCCCAGTGTGACCTCTGCCTTTGGCCTTTTTCTTTGCTTTAGTTACATGCTCCCATCCCTCACCTTTTGGCCCCTGCTCCCCTCCTGCCTCTCTTCTTGCTGGCTCCTGCTCCTCCTCCTGCGCAAAGGATAACTCCATGGCACCAAACTCATTTATGTTGGTCTCCTCTACTAGGGCTGTCTCAGAGCGTGGGGAGCATTATTATACGCCTCCTCAGGACACTCCCTAACATCTTTGGACTATGTCACAATATATATATATATATACAGCTAAATCCCGTTATAACGCGGTCCTCGGGGTCCACCCCGAGACCACCGCGTTACTAACGGGGTCGCGCTAATTAAAAAAAAAAAAATGGCCGCCGCATCAGTGCATATTTACCCCGCGGTCCCGGCTTCCCCCTGTCACCGCGTGACAGGAGATGGGAGGGGGGATTCCCCTCCGGCTTCAGCTTCCCCTGTCACCGCGGGACAGGAGATGGGAGGGGGGATGCCCCTCCGGCTTCGGCTTCAGCTTCCCCTGTCACCGCGTGACAGGAGATGGGAGGGGGGATGCCCCTCCGGCTTCCGCTTCCCCTGTCACCGCGTGACAGGAGATGGGAGGGGGGATTCCCCTCCGGTCCGGCTCCCCCCCGCCGCAGCACAGGGCCGTCGCGCCGCAATACAGGGCCCCCTGGCCTTGCCGTAGCGCAGGGTCGTCCTGACCCCCCCCATGCCCCCCGCGCTGCACCGGGCCATCCCACCAGCCCCCGCAGCATCGGGGGCCCCCGCAGCCATCATCCCCCTCCACCGCAGCACCACCCCCACCGGCACGCTCCCCCCCCTGCAGCCACATGCCTCACCAATCATCCCCAAGGTAAGGCTGATTTATGTATATGTGTAGTGTGTGTGTGTGTGTGTGTGTGTGTGTGTAGTGTGTGTCAGTGTGAGCAGTGGGTGTGCAGTGTGCAGTGTGTGCAGTGTGAGCAATGAGCAGTGTGTCAGTGTGTGTCAGTGTGAGCAGTGTGTGTGCAGTGTGAGCAATGAGCAGTGTGCAGTGTGTTTCAGTGTGAGCAGTTTGTGTGCAGTGTGAGCAATGAGCAGTGTCAGTGTGTGCAGTGTGAGCAATGAGCAGTGTGTCAGTGTGTGCAGTGTGAGCAATGAGCAGTGTGTGTCAGTGTGAGCAGTGTGTGTTCAGTGTGTGCAGTGTGTGTGCAGTGTGCAGTGTGTGTCAGTGTGAGCAGTGTGTGTGCAGTGTGAGCAATGAGCAGTGTGTGTGCAGTGTGCAGTGTGTGTGCAGTGTGTCAGTGTGTGCAGTGTGAGCAATGAGCAGTGTGTGTGCAGTGTGCAGTGTGCAGTGTGTGTGCAGTGTGTGTGCAATGTGTCAGTGTGAGCAATGAGCAGTGTGTGTGCAGTGAGTGTGTGCAGTGAGTGTGTGCAGTGAGTGTGTGCAGTGAGTGTGTGCAGTGTGTGCAGTGTGTGCAAAATATTTTTTTTTTTTTTTTTTTAAACGGGAGCCACGGGAAAACCGCGTTATAACCGAATCGCGGTATAGCGAGGCGCGTTATAACGGGGTTTAGCTGTATATATATAGTGCTTCAGAGCATTGCAGTTACATAGTTAAGCTGAGTATTTGTACTAGGATTTACAGTAGCAGTACATTTTCTGCCTGAATATTCCAAAGATACAAATTCTTGACTGTATATTTGTGTAATTTTTCACTTTATTGCGTAATTATAAGATAAGACATCAGTGAGTTTGCAAAAGTGCCCAATTCGCTTCCCTGTACAACATTATATGGGGGAGCGTCCAGGGGCTAATAATGTTACCCAATAAGTAAGCATTAAAGAACCATTTCCCAGGAAGTAGAAATCCATAGATGCAATATTCACAACAACATAATTAACATGAAAAAAAAATCATGTTTTTTCTTGGAAAAAAATCGGATCTTACATAAAAAAAATGTTTTTACCAGAGAGATGTAAATGCAGTTCTTTTTCTTTTGATATTCTTAGCATTAAGCGAATGTAGGGATTTGAGAGAAATTAACATATTAAAACAAAATGGTGACGCACGCTGATTTAACGCTCGGCGAATCACTTGTCATTTCTGACTCAGCCACGGCTTTTATCGCAACTAAACTGGACACATTTCACCTTGTCCGTGACCTCATGTAAAAGGTTTGCACTTCTCTAGTAGGATAACAGCAAATAAAAATCCCACTTGTTACCACATCCGCGGTCATCAGACAAAAACTGCCGCATGCATTTACAAAACTGCCGCGCTCCACCTTCCTGCTGCCCTCCTCGTTCAGGGTCAAATGACGCTACGACGTCACATGGCGCCATGGTGCCATGGCAATGCAACGGCACATTGCGCCTCATTGCTGTGAGGTCCAGGGGAACACCTCTCTCTAAAGGGGTTTCCCCCGCGACTTCACTTACCCCCGCTCCAGCTCTGCCTTCGTGCCACCGCGGGCGGGATCTCCCTTCTCCTCAGCTTCCCGCGGCGGCTACTGATCTCGCGCATGCGCGTGCACGGCCGAGGACTTTGACGTCCTTCCTCAGGGGGAGTTCCCACCCCCAGCTGAGGCCGCGCGCGCCTCTCCCGCACGGCGCACATGCCTGATGAGCGTGCACCTCTCACAAGCTGCACATCTAGCACAGCTGTGGTAAGTTTCTCCCTACCAATCCCTATCTTCCCTGGGGCCGCTCCCTCGTTACTCCCCCTCTCCATATTGGTCCTTCCCCCTACTTATACCTTACTCAGCCATTCATTCTTTGGCTGAGCATAGCTTTGTATGACCTATGTTAACCACGGTCGTGTCTGCCTCAGTTCCTGTCTCTTTGTCTCCTTAGTGATCCTTTGCGTACCGTACCGGCCTGGCTGTGGATCCGCTCTGGTCTTCTACCCTTGGTTTGTATCCTAACCTCCTGGACTCCCTGACCCCTTCACCTCGGTTTGCGGATTCCGACCTACCTCCCGGCTCTGGACCCCAGGCTCTCGGTACCACCTATCTTCTGGAATCTCCCTTCTCGTCTGGTGAGTATCTTACTTTATCTTATACTCCCAGACGGTTCCAGATGCCTATTTTCCACTTTCCAGGCGTGTCCCCGTAGCTGTGGGTGCAGTTTGTTACCCATCTCACCTCAGTTTCAGGGTCCCTCCTTGTCCGTGGTGAGCATAGCGTAACATTATGCTCAGCCCCACAGACATGGACCCCGAAGAGGTTGAGCAACCAAGCCCCATGCAGCGACTTCTCCAGCTAGAGGCGCAGCTTGCCTCCATGATGCAGGAGCTCTCTAGACTCTCCTCGGTGCAGCCTTCCTCAGGCTCCTCGGCCATTGCAGCTGCGGAGTTTCCCTCCCCGGGTCTTCCCGTTGCTGTAGATCCTCGTCTCCCGGCTCCCAACCACTATGCAGGGGATCCCCATGAGTGCAGAGGGTTTCTTAATCAGTGCGAGATGCAATTTGAATTATCTCCTTTGTGCTTCCCCACTGCTCGTTCAAAGTTGGACTATATTATGTCTCTCTTGAACGGAAAGGCCCTAGCCTAGGCATCCCCCATCTGGGAGCGGGAGCCTGCCATGACGCATGACTATTCTCGCTTTCTTCGAGAATTCAGGCAAGTATTTGATACGCCTGGTTGTCAAATTACGGAAGATTCTTCTCTCTTCCATATTTCCCAGGGTACTCGTCCTGTCACCGAGTATGCTTTGGACTTCCGGACCATCGCGGCGGAGACGTCCTGGAATGATGGCTCACTGTCAGCAGCCTTTTGGCAGGGTCTGTCGGATGACATCAAGGACCAGCTGGCCACGATGGAGAGACCCACCAGATTGTAGGATCTCATTGCGGTCTGCATCCGCGTAGACCAGCGGCTACGAGAGAGGAGACTTGAACGCGCTCTTCCTCGTACCAACTCCTCCAGATCTTCCAGCCGCAGTCTCGTCCATCACGTCCCCCAACCCATGGATGAGCCCGAACCGATGCAGCTCGGAGGTCATCGTCTATCCGCATCTGAGAGACAGCACCGACGAGATGGTGGACTGTGCCATTACTGCGGTCATCCCAGTCATCTGCTGGTAAGCTGTCCTCTGCGACCGGGAAACGCCAGGACCCAATAAGGTATGAGATGGTCTCGTTGGGTATAATCTCTTCTCCTCTTTCTTCTTCTAAAGTACTTCCCAATCATATAATGCTGCCTATTTCTCTGGCCTGGAATAACTCCCTGATCCCCGCCTCTGCATTTATAGATTCTGGGTCTCAGGGGAACTTTATTGATCAGAGTTTTGCCTATAGGAATGGGATTCCCTTTTGATCTAAGGCTGTTCCAGTTGGTCTGGAGGCCATAGATGGGCGTCCACTCCAACCAGCCTTTATTTCTCTGGAGACTTGTTCTCTATCCCTCTCCACGGAGGATGGTCACCAAGAGAAGATTATCTTGGACGTGATCCATACTCCATCGGTAGATGTAATTCTAGGACTCCCCTGGCTGCAACTTCATAACCCACAATTAGATTGGGTTGGTAAGGAGCCCATAGGATGGAGCCCCCAGTGCCTTAAGACCTGTCTTCCCCCCAAACGGACGTTAGCCGGAGTGGAAGTACCCGCAGAGTATAAAACTTCCCTTCCAACGGTCTACTGGGACCTGGCGGACGTTTTTGATAAGGTCAGTTCTGAAGTATTCCCTCCCCATAGAGACTTTGACTGTCCTATTGAGCTTCTTCCCGGTGCTACCTTACCCAAGAGCCGTACTTACCCCCTATCCATACCTGAGACCAAGGCCATGACCGAGTATATCCAGGATAATTTGAGGAAGGGTTTCATCCGCAATTCTTCATCTCCAGCTGGAGCTGGATTTTTTTTTGTTAAGAAAAAAGATGGTTCCTTGCGCCCCTGTATTGACTACAGAGGTCTTAACAAAATTACGATCAAGAACCGTTACCCCCTGCCACTTATTTCCGAACTCTTCGATCGTTTACAGGGGGCAACAATTTTTTCCAAACTTGATCTCCGCCTTTAACACCCGGGATGGGCATTATGAATATCTAGTCATGCCTTTTGGCCTGTGCAGTGCCCCGGCGGTCTTCCAGGAGCTTGTCAACGAGATCTTCCGTGATCTCCTCGACAGCTTTGTTATCGTATACCTTGACAATATCCTTATTTTTTCCAAATCCCTCTCTGACCACATTCAACACACCAGGATAGTCCTGTTCCGCCTTCGGGAGAACAATCTCTATGCTAATCTAGAGAAATGTTCTTTTCATCTTTCTTCCATTCCCTTTCTTGGATATATAATTTCTAGCAATGGCTTCTATATGGACCCAGTCAAACTCAAGGCTGTCTTAGAATGGCCACAACCCACTTCCCTGAAAGCCATACAGCGATTCTTTGGATTTGCGAATTACTATCGTAAATTCATCAAGAATTTTTCTTCTACCGTAGCCCACATTACTGCCCTCACCAAAAAGGGAGCTAACACAGCAGTCTGGTCTCCTGTAGCTCTCCAAGCTTTCGACTCCCTCAAAAAATCTTTTGCTTCTGCTCCTATTTTGCGTCACCCTGATCCCGGGCTCCCCTTTACCCTAGCGGTAGACGCATCCGACGTCGGTGCTGGTGCCATTCTCTCTCAGAGACAGTCACCACAGGCCAAACTTTATCCCTGTGGGTTCTTTTCAAAAAAAAATTCTTCGGCAGAACGGAACTATGATGTCGGAAACAGAGAGCTCTTGGCTATTAAACTCGCCCTTCAGGAATGGAGACATCATCTGGAGGGAACGGAGACCCCCATTTCGATCTTTACTGATCATAAAAACTTACTTTACATTGAGAGTGCACGTCGCCTTGGGGCGCGTCAGGCTCGATGGTCTCTTTTTTTTCGAGATTTAATTATCTCATATCTTACATTCCTGGTTCAAAGAATCAAAAGACAGATGCACTTTCACATCAATTCCTGTTTGAGGATAATTCCGAGGTTATCTCCGAAACAATATTACCCTCCAAATATATTGTTTCGGCCAACTCTTTTGATATCCTGGATCAGGTCATGGCAGCACAGTCTAATCTCCCGATGGGCCTTAAGGTGCCGGTCGGCCGTCTGTATGCAGCTCCACGCTTCCTTAAGAAGATTCTTGAGTGGGGTCATTCTTCTAGGTCAGCCGGTCATCCAGGCATTAGCAGGACTTCTGACCTCATTGGTCGTACCTTTTGGTGGCCAACTATGTTGCAGGACATTTCAGAGTACGTAAAAACTTGTCCAATCTGCGCCCAGTTTAAGACCGCACGTAAAAAGCCGAACGGCCTTCTACAACCCCTCCCTATACCAGAACGCCCATGGAGTCATCTGTCCATGGACTTTGTGGTGGAACTTCCAACCTCTAAGGGGATGAACACCATTTTGGTTGTCGTGGATCGTTTTTCCAAACAGGCCCATTTCATTCCTCTCAAAGGCCTTTCCAATTCCCCTACCCTGGCAGACATTTTTGTTAAGGAAATATTCCGCATTCACGGAGTTCCCCTTTCCATCGTATCCGATCGAGGTACACAATTTGTCTCAAAATTTTGGCGAGCTTTCGCTCGCAGGATGGATATCACCCTCCATTTTTCGTCCGGGTATCATCCCCAAACTAATGGGCAAACCGAGAGAATGAACCAAACTCTGGAGCAATACCTCCGATGCTTCATCGCAGACAGCCAAGACAATTTGATAGATTTACTTCCGTGGGCAGAGTTCTCCCATAACTCTTTAAAGAACAGCTCCACGTTGAAATCCCCTTTTTTCATTAATTACTGCTGCGGCACAGTTTATTCGAGCATTTGCCCGTTCTGTGCCGCAGCAGTAGCCTGGCGCGCGCCCGAGTGTGACAGGCGCGCGCCGAAGCAGCGGAAGAGCGCCCTCCGATCGGGGCGCTCTCCCTCCCGCTGCCGGGTCCGCCGGGTCCCCCGGAACCCCCTGCCGCTGTCCCGCGATCGCGGGACACCAGGGCTCCCTCGGGGAGCCCCTGGACGCGCGTGCAGGGGGCGCACGCTCCCGAAGACGCGTGACCGCGCGTCTATGACGCGCGGCACGCCGAGGGGCGGCCACTAGCAAGCCGGGAAATCTCCCGGCTTGCGGATCTGGCCGCAGTGCAATTAAATGTGTCGCCAGTGTATGGTTTTCACCCGGGTCAGCTGCCCATGCGGTAGGGACTGAGGCTGAGCTATCAAGATGTGCCCCAACGGAGCGGGGAACACCCGAAGTGGAGGTACTGGAGCGGGCCCGCTTTATACCCATGCCACTGATGGTGCAGCGAGGACAAGATGTGGCTCCCCAGCAGAGGTGCCACTGCCGTAATCGTCGGACGACAAAAGAGACAGCCTGTCATCAGTGGTGATGCACCGGCCGGCGGACCACCCCAGCGGTGAAAGACAGACGAGTCGACTTACCAGAGAGATGGAGCGGATGAGTCCGGAGACACCCCGACAGCAAGCTCTGGTGCGGCCTGAACCACGTAGAAGTCCCACGGCCATGGCGACTCCCAGTGTGGCAGAGATGGGACCCGAGACTGCTCCTGGAGAACCGCAGAGTATCGTAAACCAGTGGAGTGGTAAGACACCACCCCCCCCTTACTTCCGCCAGGTGAAAGAGGAACCCGAGGAGAGAGAGAGTCCGGCGGCCTACCTGCTCGTCCGTGACCCCGCAGATCCACCACCACCCATTCCGGTGAGTGACGCACTTCCAGCGCGGGACCCAGAGGCGTACGGAGACTCCGCAGCAACGACCTATGATGATGTCACTTCCGGATCGACATGGAGCTTAGGCTGGAAGCCTTACCCAACTCCCTGAGGCGATCCAGCATAGATGAGGAAGGGTTCAAAAGATTTCAAGAGGAAGTAGCCAAGAGAGGAGCCAGGCACACTGCCGCCAGAGACAGTAAGTCAGCCCCTACAGGTCGCGGCATAGCCCAACTAAGAGACACTGTGATGGACTATGGCGATCCTACGGTCACCGCCCCTAGCACCATTGCTCCAGCCACTGCCCTGTCACGTTCACAGCCACCGGGTCCTAGTGGGGGTAAGCAAAGTAAGACGCCCACATTTTCCATGGACTGGCAGGATTGGGTTTCAAGTGATGATGGTTCTGATGGGGAGATACCATGGTCAAGTCGCATACCTGTACCTAACCTCACTCTGTTTAACCCTGCACCTAGAGGTAGGACCAGAGGGTCCAAGTCTTCTGATAAGGAGGGTCCTGTAAGTTCTAAGGCACCCAGAATGAATCGCACAAGGTACATAGATGTAACAAGAGGTTATAGTAAAGGTTCACACTCCACAGATAGAGAGACATCTGGTGTGAATCAGGCAAAAAGAGGGGGAGGGGGAACACAAAATGAATGAGTCCCCTAAAGAATTCACTAACTGCACACCTACATATTATAAAATCTAACTTTTAATAAATTTACTTAAAACATATATTACCAAACGTAGTGTACTAAGTGTTTTAAAAAAAAATGAATTAAATATTCAATAGCGTGCAACCCTGTCAATGAATGTATGATTGTACAAACCCAAATGCAATATTCCTGGGTTTGACAGGACAGTGGATGCTGAAAGTAAGGGTATTAACCCCTCTGGAGTTTAGATGCAGACTGTAGGTAACCGTATCCTACTCAGTGAGCCTTTAACTGGTCAAAGACTCAGCAATCCTGCAATGATATATATAGCAGCGAACACCTATGGTTGTATTAAGTGCATATGCTTGAGAAGTGACGCTGACACAGACGCAATCAATCCACAATACCCTCAGTATAGTTAGGCTGGAACTCACAGTACCATTGACATAGAGTTTCCCAGCAGAGAGGCTCAGATTGTGTATATATCATGTATTGTGTATAGCAGGAAAGCAGACTCACTGCCTGTTGTTATATTTATCAAGCTAATGCCGTCTGCATAGATAAAACCAGGAGACTTAAGGCACTACATTAAAACAGCTCCAAGTAGGAGACTGACACAACAGCGCGTCCAACACGCGTTTCCCTCCAGCAAAGGAGCTTCTTCAGGGACAAATTATTATTACTGGGGGAGAGGGGACTGAAACCTTTTATACCCCAGCAGTACCTTAATTAGTCATTAATGATTAACAGCTGTTGCACAAACACAGTGCATCATATATCTAAGTACACCTCATAGGTTGCTATGGTATACTGATTTAAGTGACATGATATTTGTACCATGCTACGGGATATAGGTACTGTATTTAACAGGGATAGAGAAGGAACAGCAGGACCTTTGTCCACTGTATTTTGAGGAGTGATTACTAGTGTATAGTTCTTTTTTATTCTATGGTCCCCCAATGTTATTTCTTCTACAGTGTGTCACAATGTAATGTAGTGATAAAAATAAAAATAAAACAAATTTTAAGAAACAAATAAGTGTATATATGCGTGAAGTTATTTTCTGCACCAAGTTAGTTATACGCATATACACATGTACACAACGACCAAACACCACTATTGGGTATTTAGAACTCTGGTATTACAGTCAATAATATAATAAATGATATTAATAATTCTACAGTTTATATCAATACCTACAGCTGGGAACCAACAACATGAGCATGGGAAATAGCCTGGCTGTTGATGAAGTTATCGCATATGTAAATTGTATATTCACATCTAACCTACAGAAAAAATGATGAATGATAGATATGAATATCAAGGTCCAACCAGGAAGCGCTCTCGGGTCAAATAAAGGGTGTGAAAGTGAACCCCTCATTGAGTCCATTAGGGCTCCTAGTTTTAAGTTTGTAGATCCATTCTGCTTCGATACGAAGCAGAGATTGGTCAATATTACCCCCTCTCATGGGACATTTCAACTGATAAATGCCCATGAACTTAATTACACTAATATCGCCGTTGTGATATTGTGTGACGTGTCTAGCGACTGAGGTCTCGGCAGAGTGCTTGATGGAATTAATATGTTCTAGAACACGTCTGCGGAGTTGTCTTGTCGTTTTTCCAACGTATCTCTTGCCACAATTACATGTGACAAGATAGATAACGTTGGGAGTACGACAGTTGATAAAGCTGTCCACACAGAATTGAGATGTACTGTAATGATTTGGGAACACTTTGCCGACGTCAATATGTCTGCATGCTTTACACCCTTGACAGCGATACATGCCCTTCACAGGGCTCAGCCAAGTTGTCATTCTTGGACGCTGAAAATGACTATTCACGAGTGAGTCTCGTAGGTTCTTGGACCGTCTGCTGGTAATAGTGGGTTTAGAGCCTATAACCTTCACCAAGTCATCATCCGCTTGAAGGAGATGCCAATGTCTAGCGAAAATCTTTTTAATGGCCCTCCATCTTTTATTGTAGGTGCCTATGACTCTAATAATTTTGTCCTTAGATTTAACCTTGTTATTGGACAAAAGTGAACACCTATCACTATGTAGTGCCCGATGGTAAGCCTTGTTCAGTGTCTTGTCATACTCCCAACGTTATCTATGTAATTGTGGCAAGAGATACGTTGGAAAAACGACAAGACAACTCCGCAGACGTGTTCTAGAACATATTAATTCCATCAAGCACTCTGCCGAGACCTCAGTCGCTAGACACGTCACACAATATCACAACGGCGATATTAGTGTAATTAAGTTCATGGGCATTTATCAGTTGAAATGTCCCATGAGAGGGGGTAATATTGACCAATCTCTGCTTCGTATCGAAGCAGAATGGATCTACAAACTTAAAACTAGGAGCCCTAATGGACTCAATGAGGGGTTCACTTTCACACCCTTTATTTGACCCGAGAGCGCTTCCTGGTTGGACCTTGATATTCATATCTATCATTCATCATTTTTTCTGTAGGTTAGATGTGAATATACAATTTACATATGCGATAACTTCATCAACAGCCAGGCTATTTCCCATGCTCATGTTGTTGGTTCCCAGCTGTAGGTATTGATATAAACTGTAGAATTATTAATATCATTTATTATATTATTGACTGTAATACCAGAGTTCTAAATACCCAATAGTGGTGTTTGGTCGTTGTGTACATGTGTATATGCGTATAACTAACTTGGTGCAGAAAATAACTTCACGCATATATACACTTATTTGTTTCTTAAAATTTGTTTTATTTTTATTTTTATCACTACATTACATTGTGACACACTGTGGAAGAAATAACATTGGGGGACCATAGAATAAAAAAGAACTATACACTAGTAATCACTCCTCAAAATACAGTGGACAAAGGTCCTGCTGTTCCTTCTCTATCCCTGTTAAATACAGTACCTATATCCCGTAGCATGGTACAAATATCATGTCACTTAAATCAGTATACCATAGCAACCTTCTCCCCCTGTCTGCGCATGCGCGATGTAAATGCGTTCTGACATTATCAACTACCTCAGCGCACACCCGCTAGCAGTGAAGGACATTTGTTTTAATGGAAAAAACGACAAGACAACCCCGCAGACGTGTTCTAGAACATATTAATTCCATCAAGCACTCTGCCGAGACCTCAGTCGCTAGACACGTCACACAATATCACAACGGCGATATTAGTGTAATTAAGTTCATGGGCATTTATCAGTTGAAATGTCCCATGAGAGGGGGTAATATTGACCAATCTCTGCTTCGTATCGAAGCAGAATGGATCTACAAACTTAAAACTAGGAGCCCTAATGGACTCAATGAGGGGTTCACTTTCACACCCTTTATTTGACCCGAGAGCGCTTCCTGGTTGGACCTTGATATTCATATCTATCATTCATCATTTTTTCTGTAGGTTAGATGTGAATATACAATTTACATATGCGATAACTTCATCAACAGCCAGGCTATTTCCCATGCTCATGTTGTTGGTTCCCAGCTGTAGGTATTGATATAAACTGTAGAATTATTAATATCATTTATTATATTATTGACTGTAATACCAGAGTTCTAAATACCCAATAGTGGTGTTTGGTCGTTGTGTACATGTGTATATGCGTATAACTAACTTGGTGCAGAAAATAACTTCACGCATATATACACTTATTTGTTTCTTAAAATTTGTTTTATTTTTATTTTTATCACTACATTACATTGTGACACACTGTGGAAGAAATAACATTGGGGGACCATAGAATAAAAAAGAACTATACACTAGTAATCACTCCTCAAAATACAGTGGACAAAGGTCCTGCTGTTCCTTCTCTATCCCTGTTAAATACAGTACCTATATCCCGTAGCATGGTACAAATATCATGTCACTTAAATCAGTATACCATAGCAACCTTCTCCCCCTGTCTGCGCATGCGCGATGTAAATGCGTTCTGACATTATCAACTACCTCAGCGCACACCTGCTAGCAGTGAAGGACATTTGTTTTTATTTCAAAGTCCTCACGCATGCGCTGCGCGAGGCGAGATTGGATGTTAAAGATGAGAAATTTTCAGAGTCCCGGCGCATGCTTAGTGAGCTCCAGCAGGTCCATTGGAAAGTTGCCCAGTTCCTGCGCGTGAGCGGGGCGCTGTGGTAAGGTGGGAGATTCTAAACTGCCCACGCATGCGCAGGACGATAGTGTGAGTGCAGAAGTACATTACTATGTCCCCAGGCATGCGCAGTTGAAGGGCTGATGATCAGCAGCTTCTAAGCCCCTGCGCATGCCTCCATTACGTTACTAGGACCTTGGCAAATATTTTCAAAGTGCCCACACATGCGCACTAGGACTAGGTGGGATCTGCTATGCTCACTAACACCCTGCACATGCGCAGTGCAGCTCTACACACCGATCATATAGGTGAGTTCTAAGAACTAAAAACAATTGTACTAACATAATAAAAAGACACTTTATCATCTGAATGTGTAGTTAATTGTCTTTATTGCTGATTATGGCCATATGTGTGTTCAGGAGGTGTACTTAGATATATGATGCACTGTGTTTGTGCAACAGCTGTTAATCATTAATGACTAATTAAGGTACTGCTGGGGTATAAAAGGTTTCAGTCCCCTCTCCCCCAGTAATAATAATTTGTCCCTGAAGAAGCTCCTTTGCTGGAGGGAAACGCGTGTTGGACGCGCTGTTGTGTCAGTCTCCTACTTGGAGCTGTTTTAATGTAGTGCCTTAAGTCTCCTGGTTTTATCTATGCAGACGGCATTAGCTTGATAAATATAACAACAGGCAGTGAGTCTGCTTTCCTGCTATACACAATACATGATATATACACAATCTGAGCCTCTCTGCTGGGAAACTCTATGTCAATGGTACTGTGAGTTCCAGCCTAACTATACTGAGGGTATTGTGGATTGATTGCGTCTGTGTCAGCGTCACTTCTCAAGCATATGCACTTAATACAACCATAGGTGTTCGCTGCTATATATATCATTGCAGGATTGCTGAGTCTTTGACCAGTTAAAGGCTCACTGAGTAGGATACGGTTACCTACAGTCTGCATCTAAACTCCAGAGGGGTTAATACCCTGACTTTCAGCATCCACTGTCCTGTCAAACCCAGGAATATTGCATTTGGGTTTGTACAATCATACATTCATTGACAGGGTTGCACGCTATTGAATATTTAATTCATTTTTTTAAAAAACACTTAGTACACTACGTTTGGTAATATATGTTTTAAGTAAATTTATTAAAAGTTAGATTTTATAATATGTAGGTGTGCAGTTAGTGAATTCTTTAGGGGACTCATTCATTTTGTGTTCCCCCTCCCCCTCTTTTTGCCTGATTCACTTTTCAGTTCACAGTTTGTTCAGTTCAGTTCACAGGTGCCGGTATCCCTCTGCTTGGTTTAAAGGGCCCGACCACGTGATCGCGGCCTGTAAACCAAGCAGAGCAGAGGGATAACGGCACCCCCTAAAGGGGCCTATATCTCGGGGAGCAGGGGGTCCCCAGACCGGAAACCAGTGCGGTTCTGCTCTGGAGACCCTCTGCACATCTACACTATCAATAAAAATGTATTTTAAATATATTTATTTATATTCATTTATTTATTTATTTATTTAGATTTATTTATTAATTGTGCTGCTGCTGCAAGTCCTAAACTCACACCAAGGGCCAAACACCCCCCTCACCCCCAATAAAAAAAATTCACGCACAGCAGCCCCACAATTAATAAATAAATCTAAATAAATAAATAAATACATGAAGAGAAATAAATATATACTGTATATATATACTGGATATATATACAGTATATATATAATAACAATCCCTATACATATACAGTATACTGTGTATATATATACTGTATACATATATATATATATATATATATATGTATATATATATATATATATATATATAGAGAGAGAGAGAGATAGATATATACAGTATACAGTATATACACACACAGATGATAAACCAATATACAAATACATGTAGAATGGTTATCAAAATCATACAGTCCTACAAATAACGCTTCTCTATACAGACAATAATAATAATCCATTTAATAATCCTAACTGATTTTACAATATAAAACATAACATTCCAATCCACACAGTACATTGCATTTACATTGTATAAATGATGCATAAAATCTATGCACCATATACATTCTGCAAATGAATGTTAACAATATAATTGCAAGCTACTCTACCAGTAAATACAAACACTTCCAAACAAGTCAACTATTTTAACCAATCAAGTAAACAAAAATCAATATATACTGTAAGTACCAACCAGAAAACACAATTTAAAACCAAAGCTAACCCTTACAATACCAAGGATTACATCTATCTAATTGTAATAAACCTTATACATTATACACAGCATTGCAATGTACATGAACAATACAGTACATTCCCTGTATCTCCCTGCCTTCAGTGTAATCTGTTTAAAGCCCCCTCCCCCCTAATGTTTCTGTTAAACAGATTACACTGAAGGCAGAGAGATGTAAAGGCCTAAAGCCCCCTCCCCCCTAATGTTTCTGTTAAACAGATTACACTGAAGGGAGAGAGATGTAAAGGCCTAAAGCCCCCTCCCCCCTAATGTTTCTGTTAAACAGATTACACTGAAGGGAGAGAGATTTTACAGAAACACACATTAGGGGGAGGGGGCTTTAAACAGATTACAGTGAAGGCAGAGAGATGTTTCTGTTACCAGTAAATCTCCCTCCCTGCTGTCAGTGCAGTGTATGTAAATGTGGGGAGGGGGGGGGGGACCTAATGTGCATACTGTGAGGTCTAACCACCCTCACCCCCTACCCACATACCGTTACCCCTCCCCATCCTGGCCATGGCCCCTCCGCTTCTGCAAAACAGACACAAAAATTAAAACATACAAAGTAATGTCCCCTAACCCCTTAATCACTATAGCGGTTATTAACCGCTACAGTCATGAAGGGGTTAACCCACCCTCACCCACCACTCGGGATGCCTACATACCCTCCCACACTAACCCCCCCTCCCGTGAGGCCTAACCACCCAGTCAGTTCCCACAAGGGAGGCCTACCCACATACCGTTGGGGAAACACCCCACCCCCAGTACCCACAATAAAAACAGTACAATGACCCACAATAAACAGCATTATATTTATTAAATACATTACCCACCCCCTGTGCCCCCCCATAAATACAAGATTTATCCTTTTACATACAGGGTTCAAAACGCAGCCCCACGCTAGTCCCCGGTGGGCTGGCAGGGCACCTGGACAGACCTACAGTTTACCAGCAGCCCTTTTTACACAGGTTCTGGAGGCCTTCTGGTGGATCCTGCCAGCACCATGGCACCCAGGTGGTCTCCTTGGGTCACCGTGGGACACAATTGGGTCTCCACGGTAGGCCCAAGGATGTCTGGGAGCCCCGGGTCAAACCCACAGGTGTCTGCGGGGCCTCGGGTGGTTCCCTCGGGGGTCTGGGGAACTCACGGGTGCTCACTACGGGTCCGCGGTGCCCCCACAGAAGTGGGACCACACATCATCATCCCCGCACCTACGGGTCGGCGGTGCCCCCACAGAAGTGGGACCACACATCGTCATCCCCGCAGACTACGGGTCCGCGGTGCCCCCACAGAAGTGGGACCACACATCATCATCCTCGCATGTGTCACCCGTGGAACCACCAGCCTGATACCCTTGGGATACCCGAGGATACCCACAGGTGGTCTCCAGAGGCCCCACGCAAAACCACGGAATCAAACCCTGAATGTAAAAAAAATAAACCTGGCCTATACATTCAATACATACACCCTCCCCCCCAACACCTATAGTACAATAATGTGCAAAATAACTATTTTCCAGATATGGATAATAGATTAATTGCCCATTATTAAAAACATTAACTAGCATATACAAATAAATAAAGTACTACTGACCTCAACAATACGAAGTGTCCGTTGCCAGCAAAATCTTTGTCTTGTCCACAACATACATAGCAAATACAAAGCCAATACATTGCAATTACATTCAGATATCAATTAACCCCTTAAACACCTTATCAGATAATAACCGCAAAGGTGATTAAGGGGTTAAGCCACACAGGCCCGATACCCACCCTTCACCCATGAATTTGTACTGTGGCTTCATCATGCAACTATATATATATACTGTATATATATACAGAGAGACAGAGAGAAAGAGAGAGAGAGAGAGAGATATATATATACAGTATATATATATATATATATATATATATATACACACACGTTATATACACACCCATGATAAACCAATATACAGTACAAATAAATGTAGAAGGGTTATCAAAAGCATACTGCCCTACAACCAAGTAAACAAAAATCAAAAGCCAATACATTGCAATTACACTCAGATATCAATTAACCTTTAAACACCTTATCAGATAATAACCGCAAAGGTGATTAAGGGGTTAAGCCACACAGGCCCGATACCCACCCTCACCCATGAATTTGTACTGTGGCTTCATCATGCAACTATATATATATATACTGTATATATATATACAGAGAGACAGAGAGAAAGAGAGAGAGAGAGAGAGATATAAATATACAGTATATATATATATATATATATATATATATATATATATATATATATATATATATATATATATATATATATATATATATATATATATACACACGTTATATACACACCCATGATAAACCAATATACAGTACAAATAAATGTAGAAGGGTTATCAAAAGCACTGTCCTACAACCAAACACTTCTCCATACATACACACTAAATTAAAATCAATTTCCTTTAATATTCATAACTGATCTCTCAATCTAAATCATCACTAAACCTCTGAAAAGCCATTTAAACAACTTACATTCCAATATAAATGATGCCTAAATATCTATGCACCATATACATTCTGCAAGTAAACAAAACTCAATTAGCAATCATTATTTACATCCCTAAACAATTCACACTAGATCAAGAACAATAAAACCATTAACAAATTCACGCCTAGAGCAGAACAATTAAGCCTTTTAAAAAATATAAGTACCGACAAAAATACAACCTTTACAAACCAAGCCTATCCCTGACCTTCCTCAAACACACTATACAATACCAAGGAATACATCTATCTTATTTTAAAATACTTTAAACTCACAATAAAGCATACTGTAGCAGCATACACAAAATAATTTAAAACACATCTAATCCAGCTTTTAAAACAACATCATTTCTTACCCTGTACTGTACTGTATGTATATATCTCTCTAGACATATATACATACATACATACAGTGGCAAGAAATGATATACCACAAAAAAAAAAAATACACATGTTTAAAAACCTTTTGAAAAAATTAACAAGTTAAATAAAATACATTTCTTTACTGTAGTTCACTTACCATTACTTGCCCCCACCGACTCCCATTGCGCAGCTTACTCACGAACCAATCCACGATCAGGAACCCATAAAATAATAAACCAGAAAATAATAAACATTAAACTAAAAATCCAAATCAATCCACAGGTCTTCTATCTGTAATCCATCTTCATCTGTGTTCTTCTTTCTTCTATCTCCTTCCAGTGGGGCGGGGCGGGGTCTTCTCCCCGTCTGCGGCCACGCCCTGGTCTTCTTTCTTTCCCGGAGGTCCTTCCTCCGCGGCGTCTGGCTTCAAAATGAGACGACATAGGCTTTTAAAGGCCTATGACGTCACATTTTGCATCATGGTTCCCACGGTCCTGATTGGACCGTGAAAACCATGTGTTTTGGCCGACAAAAAAAAAATGATGACGTCACTTAAAGGGAATGAAAGCACAGCCAATCAGAATGGCTTTGCTTCAATTGCCTTTAAGATGACGTCATGAAAAGGCACATGGCCGTCCTCACATGGTATGGTAGCCAATCAGAGTAGGGATGGAGTTCCCACGCTCTGATTGGCTACCATACAATGTGAGGGCGGCCATGTGCCTTTTCATGACGTCATCTTAAAGGCAATTGAAGCAAAGCCATTCTGATTGGCTGTGCTTTCATTCCCTTTAAGTGACGTCATCATTTTTTTTTTGTCGGCCAAAACACATGGTTGATTGGACCGTGGGAACCATGACGCAAAATGTGACGTCATAGGCCTTTAAAAGCCTATGTCGTCTCATTTTGAAGCCAGACGCCGCGGAGGAAGGACCTCCGGGAAAGAAAGAAGACCAGGGCGTGGCCGCAGACGGGAAGAAGACCCCGCCCCGCCCCGCTGGAAGGAGATAGAAGAAAGAAGAACACAGATGAAGATGGATTACAGATAGAAGACCTGTGGATTGATTTGGATTTTTAGTTTAATGTTTATTATTTTCTGGTTTATTATTTTATGGGTTCCTGATCATGGATTGGTTCGTGAGTAAGCTGCGCAACGGGAGTCGGTGGGGGCAAGTAATGGTAAGTGAACTACAGTAAAGAAATGTATTTTATTTAACTTGTTAATTTTTTCAAAAGGTTTTTTAACATGTGTATTTTTTTTTTTTTTGTGGTATATCATTTCTTGCCACTGTATGTATGTATGTATATATGTCTAGAGAGATATATACATACAGTACAGTACAGGGCAAGAAATGATGTTGTTTTAAAAGCTGGATTAGATGTGTTTTAAATTATTTTGTGTATGCTGCTACAGTATGCTTTATTGTGAGTTTAAAGTATTTTAAAATTAGATAGATGTATTCCTTGGTATTGTATTGTGTGTTTGAGGAAGGTCAGGGATTGGCTTGGTTTGTAAAGGTTGTATTTTTGTCGGTACTTATATTTTTTCAAAGGCTTAATTGTTCTGCTTTAGGCGTGAATTTGTTAATGGTTTTATTGTTCGGGATCTAGTGTGAATTGTTTAGGGATGTAAATAATGATTGCTAATTGAGTTTTGTTTACTTGCAGAATGTATATGGTGCATAGATATTTAGGCATCATTTATATTGGAATGTAAGTTGTTTAATGGCTTTTCAGAGGTTTAGTGATGATTTAGATTGAGAGATCAGTTATGAATATTAAAGGAAATTGATTTTAATTTAGTGTGTATGTATGGAGAAGTGTTTGGTTGTAGGACAGTGCTTTTGATAACCCTTCTACATTTATTTGTACTGTATATTGGTTTATCATGGGTGTGTATATAACGTGTGTATATATATATATATATATATATATATATAAATATATATATATATATATATATATATATATACTGTATATATCTCTCTCTCTTTCTCTCTGACTCTCCCTTACTAACCCCTTAATCACCTTTGCGGTTATTATCTGATAAGGTGTTTAAGGGGTTAATTGATATCTGAGTGTAATTGCAATGTATTGGCTTTTGATTTTTGTTTACTTGGTTGTAGGGTAGTATGCTTTTGATAACCCTTCTACATTTATTTGTACTGTATATTGGTTTATCATGGGTGTGTATATAACGTGTGTGTATATATATATATATATATATACTGTATATATCTCTCTCTCTCTCTCTCTCTTTCTCTCTGTCTCTCTGTATATATATACAGTATATATATATAGTTGCATGATGAAGCCACAGTACAAATTCATGGGTGAAGGGTGGGTATCGGGCATGTGTGGCTTAACCCCTTAATCACCTTTGCGGTTATTATCTGATAAGGTGTTTAAGGGGTTAATTGATATCTGAATGTAATTGCAATGTATTGGCTTTGTATTTGCTATGTATGTTGTGGACAAGACAAGGATTTTGCTGGCAACGGACACTTCGTATTGATGAGGTCAGTAGTACTTTATTTATTTGTATATGCTAGTTAATGTTTTTAATAATGGGCAATTAATCTATTATCCATATCTGGATAATAGTTATTTTGCACATTATTGTACTGTAGGTGTTGGGGGGGAGGGTGTATGTATTGAATGTATAGGCCATGTTTATTTTTTTTACATTCAGGGTTTGATTCCGTGGTTTTGCGTGGGGCCTCTGGAGACCACCTGTGGGTATCCTCGGGTATCCCAAGGGTATCAGGCTGGTGGTTCCACGGGTGACACATGCGGGGATGATGATGTGTGGTCCCACTTCTGTGGGGGCACCGCGGACCCGTAGTCTGCGGGGATGACGATGTGTGGTCCCACTTCTGTGGGGGCACCGCCGACCCGTAGGTGCGGGGATGATGATGTGTGGTCCCACTTCTGTGGGGGCACCGCGGACCCGTAGTGAGCACCCGTGAGTTCCCCAGACCCCCGAGGGAACCACCCGAGGCCCAGCAGACACCTGTGGGTTTGACCCGGGGCTCCCAGACATCCTTGGGCCTACATTGGAGACCCAATTGTGGCCCACGGTGACCCAAGGAGACCATCTGGGTGCCATGGTGCTGGCAGGATCCACCAGCAGGCCTCCAGAACCTGTGTAAAAAGGGCTGCTGGTAAACTGTAGGTCTGTCCAGGTGCCCTGCCAGCCCACCGGGGACTAGCGTGGGGCTGCGTTATGAACCCTGTATGTAAAAGGATAAATCTTGTATTTATGGGGGGGCACAGGGGGTGGGTAATGTATTTAATAAATATAATGCTGTTTATTGTGGGTCATTGTACTGTTTTTATTGTGGGTACTGGGGGTGGGGTGTTTCCCCAACGGTATGTGGGTAGGCCTCCCTTATGGGTACTGACTGGGTGGTTAGGCCTCACGGGGGGGGGGTTAGTGTGGGAGGGTATGTAGGCATCCCGAGTGGTGGGTGAGGGTGGGTTAACCCCTTCATGACTGTAGCGGTTAATAACCGCTATGGTGATTAAGTAGTTAGGGGACATTACTTTGTATGTTTTAATTTTTGTGTCTGTTTTGCAGAAGCGGAGGGGCCATGGCCAGGATGGGGGGGGGGGTAACGGTATGTGGGTAGGGGGTGAGGGTGGTTAGACCTCACAGTATGCACATTGGGTCCCCCCCCTCCCCACATTTACATACACTGCACTGACAGCAGGGAGGGAGATTTACTGGTAACAGAAACATCTCTCTGCCTTCAGTGTAATCTGTTTAAAGCCCCCTCCCCCCTAATGTGTGTTTCTGTAAAATCTCTCTCCCTTCAGTGTAATCTGTTTAACAGAAACATTAGGGGGGAGGGGGCTTTAGGCCTTTACATCTCTCTCCCTTCAGTGTAATATGTTTAACAGAAACATTAGGGGGGAGGGGGCTTTAGGCCTTTAGGCCTTTACATCTCTCTGCCTTCAGTGTAATCTGTTTAACAGAAACATTAGGGGGGAGGGGGCTTTAAACAGATTACACTGAAGGCACGGAGATACAGGGAATGTACTGTATTGTTCATGTACATTGCAATGCTGTGTATAATGTATAAGGTTTTTTACAATTAGATAGATGTAATCCATGGTATTGTAAGGGTTAGCTTTGGTTTTAAATTGTGTTTTCTTGTTGGTACTTACAGTATATATTGATTTTTGTTTACTTGATTGGTTAAAATAGTTGACTTGTTTGGAAGTGTTTGTATTTACTGGTAGAGTAGCTTGCAATTATATTGTTAACATTCATTTGCAGAATGTATATGGTGCATAGATTTTATGCATCATTTATACAATGTAAATGCAATGTACTGTGTGGATTGGAATGTTATGTTTTATATTGTAAAATCAGTTAGGATTATTAAATGGATTATTATTATTGTCTGTATAGAGAAGCGTTATTTGTAGGACTGTATGATTTTGATAACCATTCTACATGTATTTGTATATTGGTTCATCATCTGTGTGTATATATACTGTATACTGTATATATCTATATATCTATATCTATATATATAATCACCACTAGTCTTAAACCTGCTCTAGCCATTAAGACCAGCCTCACACTGATGATACCCATCAAGGTTGAAACATGTATGTGAGTGGGTCTAATGGCTTTGCATCTCATCCCAGCCTCTGTCTAAAAGCTGTGTTTAAAACGGCATGCATTGGCTTGAGGATTGGCTTGTGTAATACGAGCTTGAGACAAAAGGTGGCACTGTAAATATTACTGTATGTTCATTTGCATGTCTTAGACAGGTCTGCAACCCTGGCTTTTCCCATTGTCACCCAGCATATATATATATATATATATATATATATATATACTGTATATGTATAGAGATTGTTATTATATATATACTGTATATATATCCAGTATATATATACAGTATATATTTATTTCTCTTCATGTATTTATTTATTTATTTAGATTTATTTATTAATTGTGGGGCTGCTGTGCGTGAATTTTTTTTATTGGGGGTGAGGGGGGTGTTTGGCCCTTGGTGTGAGTTTAGGACTTGCAGCAGCAGCACAATTAATAAATAAATCTAAATAAATAAATAAATGAATATAGATAAATATATTTAAAATACATTTTTATTGATAGTGAAGATGTGCAGAGGGTCTCCAGAGCAGAACCGCACTGGTTTCAGGTCTGGGGACCCCCTGCTCCCCGAGATACAGGCCCCTTTAGGGGGTGCCGTTATCCCTCTGCTCTGCTTGGTCTACAGGCCGCGATCACGTGGTCGGGCCCTTTAAACCAAGCAGAGGGATACCGGCACCCCCTAAAGGGGGCTGTATCTCGGGGAGCAGGGGGTCCCCAGACCTGAAACCAATGCGGTTCAGCTCCGGAGACCCCCTGCACATCTACACTATCAATAAAAATGTATTTCAAATGTATTTATTGTCATTTATTTATTTATTTATTTAGATTTATTTATTTATTTTTTGGCGGCTGCTGTGTATGTGTATTTTTTTTTTTGTGGGTAGCGGGGGTGGGTGAATGGGGTATTAGCCCCAACGGTGCTTGTTTAGGGCTTGCGGGGGGGGGTAGCGGGAGGGCTTAACCCCTTCATGACCGTAGCGGTATTAACTGCTACGGTCGTGAAGGGGTTAAGTGCACCCGCAACCCCCCGCAAGTCCTAAACTCACAGCAAGGGCCAAATACCCCCCTCTCCCATCCCCACTACACACAATAAAGCGGGCACGGTGGGTTAACCCCTTCATTGCCTTTGCGGCTATCCGCTATGGTAATGAAGCAGCATTTCTGTATTTTTAATAATATTGAGCAGGAGCAGGGGGGGTCCCTGAGCATTAATTTCTGGCTCAGGGAACCCCCTGCTCACTGTACAATATTATTAAAATACAGAAATGCTGCTTCTTTACTATAGCGCATAGCCGCTAAGGTAAAGAACGAGTGTTTATTTATACTGTATACTGTATGTGTTTTATTGATACTGTTCATGTGCAGAGGGTCTCCAGAGCAGAACCGCACTGGTTTCAGGTCTGGGGACCCCCTGCTCCCCGAGATACAGGCCCCTTTAGGGGGTGCCGGTATCCCTCTGCTCTGCTTGGTTTACAGGCCGCGATCACGTGGTCGGGCCCTTTAAACCAAGCAGAGGGATACTGGCACCCCCTAAAGGGGGCTGTATCTCGGGGAGTAGGGGGTCTCCAGACCTGAAACCAACGCGGTTCAGCTCCGGAGACCCCCTGCACATGTACTATATCAATAAAAATGTATTTCAAATGTATTTATTATCATTTATTTATTTATTTAGATTTATTTATTTATTTTTTGGCGGCTGCTGTGTGTGTGTATTTTTTTTATTGTGGGTAGCGGGGGTGGGTGAATGGGGTATTAGCCCCAACGGTGCTTGTTTAGGGCTTGCGGGGGGGTAGCGGGAGGGCTTAACCCCTTCATGACCGTAGCGGTATTAACTGCTACGGTCGTGAAGGGGTTAAGTGCACCCGCAACCCCCCTGCAAGTCCTAAACTCACACCAAGGGCCAAATACCCCCCTCACCCATCCCCACTACGCACAATAAAGCGGGCACGGTGGGTTAATCCCTTCATTGCCTTAGCGGCTATCCGCTATGGTAATGAAGCAGCATTTCTGTATTTTTAATAATATTGAGCAGGAGCAGGGGGGGTCCCTGAACATTAATTTCTGGCTCAGGGAACCCCCTGCTCACTGTACAATATTATTAAAATACAGAAATGCTGCTTCTTTACCATAGCGCATAGCCGCTAAGTTAAAGAACGAGTGTTTATTTATACTGTATACTGTATGTGTTTTATTGATACTGTACATGTGCAGAGGGTCTCCAGAGCAGAACCGCACTGGTTTCAGGTCTGGGGACCCCCTGCTCCCCGAGATACAGGCCCCTTTAGGGGGTGCCGGTATCCCTCTGCTCTGCTTGGTTTACAGGCCGCGATCACGTGATCGGGACCTTTAAACCAAGCAGAGGGATACCGACACCTCATAAAGGGGGCTGTATCTCGGTGAGCAGGGGGTCCCCAGACCTGAAACCAACGCGGTTCAGCTCCGGAGACCCCCTGCACATCTACACTATCAATAAAAATGTATTTAAAATAATTTTTAATATGCCGATGTTTGCGCAGAGAGAGAGCAGCGGATCTCTCTCTGCTGCAAACACATCTCGCCCCCGCCACCCATACAGTAGTATCATTTATGTATGTGCATATACAGTACTGTATGTGTACAGTACTGTATGTTAGGGCTTATAGGGGTTGTTGTTATACAGTATATATATATATATAGATATATATATATATCTATATATATATATACTGTGTATATTCAGTACTGTATATATATATACTGCATTACAATTCATGAATTTATGCCATCTGGTGGACACGTGAAGCATTGCAGCCTATTAAATCCTGATCATTATCATTTAACAGATCAGGCCCCCGTCAGCCAGGCATGAACCGTGGCTGGGAAGGCAAACGCAACGGGGCTTGTCAGAGGTGAGGAGCGGCGCATTCCAGGTATCTGTGAAGTAACAAAAAACAGCGCTCATATATGAATTAAATAAAATAAAAAGTGAAGTGATTCAAAAAACAAAATAAATGTGAATACAACCTTGTAAGGATGAGGTTTGATGCAGCTGTTCAAATGGAGAGCTCAACACTCCAGGCTAATACAGAAAAAAAGAGAAAGAGAACAGCGCAAAGAAAAACCTCATAGTGTAGTATATTTAGAAATTCAGTTTATAATTAAAAGGTGAGTATTGCACATTCCCTGAAGAAGTTTTTTATAACGAAACGCGTAGGAGTGGGTGCATTCCCTACCTTTGCTCTATATACCCATTGTGGTATTTTTCATCACACTGCCTGCCTGGGACCTGTTGTCCTTCTGTGACTTTTTCGCCGGTGTGGCGCCATCTAGCGCGACGAACTAAAGACACTACCGGACGCCATCTGATGACGTCAGACGCCACTGCGCACGTGTCAGGAAGCGAAGGAGCTCCTCAGAGACTACGGTGACATCGCCAGACTCTAGGAGTGATCTCTATCAGCGAGCTGACACAGGCGAGCCTTTGCCATTGCTGAGTGACCTCCAGCGGCGAGCTGATCCACGCGAGCCTCTGCCACTGGTGATCGGCTGTCTACAGATGGGTAACATGTCCCAAACATGTCATGCTGTGTGATTTTATAATAGATGTACGTGCAATACTCACCTTTTAATTATAAACTGAATTTCTAAATATATTACACTATGAGGTTTTTCTTTGCGCTGTTCTCTTTCTCTTTTATTCCAGGTATCTGCCAGGTACAAACTGGGCATTTGCTCGAATAAAGTGTGTCGATGCTGTAACTGTATATTTGTTTTATAATTTGCTGTATAATATTGTTTATTTTGGAAAGCGTTGCATACATTGTTGGAGCTGTATAAATAGCAGTATATATATATATATATATATATATCTATCACCCATCCACGAGTCCAGCTTGCTTCCGGTGCGTGCCGACGTCAGAAAGAAGCCCGGCGCGCACAAACCAGTGCCACGTCTCTAAAGCAATCACGTGATCGCGCCATAACTGAGGATGGAACGGGTCCTCTTCTTTTGTTCCACTTCCTGATAGATCGTGTTCCGCACTCATCCTACAAAAAGGAGCATGTGCCCAAGAGTGCCACACCCAACAACGTTGTAATATTTATATAATGTTTTTACCAGGAAGTAATACAGTGAGTTACCTCTCGTTTTCAAGTATGTCCTGGGCATAGAGTTATAACAATACATGGTTACTTTAAATGAACAGGTTCTAAATTATGTTTTCAGATATTTCATGGACAGTAAGAGATAATATATTATAGGTGTCTGTAACAGTTACAGAGCAGATTCAAATGTGAGACAGCAGATGTCTTGAAATTAGACTGGTGTCGACTGTGAGAGTCTCCGGTAGACTGTTCCAGTTGTGGGGAGCACTGGTTCTGTGTGTGTGTGTATCACTGGTTCTGTGTTTGTGTGTGTCACTGGTTCTGTGTGTGTGTCACTGGTTCTGTGTGTGTGTCGCTGGTTCTGTGTGTGTGCCACTGGTTCTGTGTGTGTGTCACTGGTTCTGTGTGTGTGTCACTGGTTCTCTGTGTGTGTGTGTCACTGGTTCTGTGTGTGTGTCACTGGTTCTGTGTGTGTGTCACTGGTTCTGTGTGTGTGTCACTGGTTCTGTGTGTGTGTCACTGGTTCGGTGTGTGTGTGTGTGTCACTGGTTCGGTGTGTGTGTGTGTGACACTGGTTCTGTGTGTGTGTGTGTCACTGGTTCTGTGTGTGTGTGTGTGTGTCACTGGTTCTGTGTGTGTGTGTGTGTGTGTGTGTTACTGGTTCTGTGTGTGTGTGACTGGTTCTGTGTGTGTGTGTGTGTGTGTGTGTCACTGGTTGTGTGTGTGTGTCACTGGTTCTTTGTGTGTGTGTGTGTGTGTGTGTGTCACTGGTTCTGTGTGTGTGTGTGTGTGTGTGTCACTGGTTCTGTGTGTGTCACTGGTTCTGTGTGTGTGTGTGTGTGTGTGTGTGTGTGTCACTGGTTCTCTGTGTGTGTGTCACTGGCTCTGTGTGTGTGTGTGTGTCACTGGTTCTGTGTGTGTGTGTGTCACTGGTTCTGTGTGTGTGTGTCACTGGTTCTGTGTGTGTGTCACTGGTTCTGTGTGTGTGTCACTGGTTCTGTGTGTGTGTGTGTCACTGGTTCTGTGTGTGTGTCACTGGTTCTGTGTGTGTGTGTCACTGGTTCTGTGTGTGTGTCACTGGTTCTGTGTGTGTGTGTCACTTGTTCTGTGTGTGTGTCACTGGTTCTGTGTGTGTGTGTGTGTGTCACTGGTTCTGTGTGTGTGTGTGTGTGTGTGTGTGTGTGTGTTACTGGTTCAGTGTGTGTGTGTGACTGGTTCTGTGTGTGTGTGTGTGTGTCACTGGTTCTGGGTGTGTGTCACTGGTTCTTTGTGTGTGTGTGTGTGTGTGTGTGTGTTTCACTGGTTCTGTGTGTGTGTGTGTGTGTGTGTGTGTGTGTGTGTGTGTGTGTGTGTGTGTGTATGTGTCACTGGTTCTGTGTGTGTGTGTGTCACTGTTTCTCTGTGTGTGTGTCACTGGTTCTGTGTGTGTGTGTGTGTGTGTGTGTGTGTCACTGGTTCTGGGTGTGTGTGTGTGTGTGTGTGTGTGTGTGTGTGTGTGTCACTGTTCTCTGTGTGTGTGTGTCACTGGTTCTGTGTGTGTGTGTGTGTGTGTGTGTGTGTGTGTGACACTGGTTCTGTGTGTGTGTGTGTGTGTCACTGGTTCTGTGTGTGTGTGTCACTGGTTATGTGTGTGTGTGTGTGTGTGTGTCACTGGTTCTGTGTGTGTGTGTGTGTGTGTGTGTGTGTGTGTGTGTGTGTGTGTCACTGGTTCTGTGTGTGTGTGTGTGTGTGTGTGTGTGTCACTGGTTGTGTGTGTGTGTGTGTGTGTGTGTCACTGGTTCTGTGTGTGTGTGTGTGTGTGTGTGTGTGTTTCACTGGTTCTGTGTGTGTGTGTATGTGTGTTTCACTGGTTCTGTGTGTGTGTGTGTATCACTGGTTTTGTGTATGTGTGTGTGTCACTGGTTTTGTGCGTGTGTGTGTCACTGGTTCTGGGTGTGTGTGTGTGTGTGTGTGTGTCACTGGTTCTGTGTGTGTGTGTCACTGGTTCTGTGTGTGTGTGTGTGTATCACTGGTTTTGTGTGTGTGTGTGTGTCACTGGTTCTGTGTATGTGTGTGTGTGTGTCACTGGTTCTGGGTGTGTGTGTGCCACTTGTTCTGGGTGTGTGTGTCACTGGTTCTGTGTGTGTGTCACTGGTTCTGTGTGTATGTGTGTGTCACTTGTTCTGTGTGTGTGTCACTGGTTCTGTGTGTGTGTGTGTGTGTGTCACTGGTTCTGTGTGTGTGTATGTCACTGGTTCTGTGTGTGTGTGTCACTGGTTCTGTGTGTGTGTGTGTGTGTGTCACTGGTTCTGTGTGTGTGTGTGTGTGTGTGTGTGTGTGTGTCACTGGTTCTGTGTGTGTGTGTGTGTGTGTGTTTGTGTGTCACTGGTTCTGTGTGTGTGTGTGTGTGTCACTGGTTCTGTGTGTGTTTGTATCACTGGTTTTGTGTGTGTGTGTGTGTGTGTGTGTGTCACTGGTTCTGTGTGTGTGTCACTGGTTCTGTGTGTGTGTGTCACTGGTTCTGTGTGTGTGTGTGTGTGTCACTGGTTCTGTGTGTTTGTGTGTGTGTCACTGGTTCTGTGTGTGTGTGTGTGTGTGTGTGTGTGTGTGTGTCACTGGTTCTGTGTGTGTGTGTGTGTGTATCACTGGTTTTGTGTGTGTGTGTGTGTGTGTCACTGGTTCTGTGTATGTGTGTGTGTGTGTGTCACTGGTTCTGTGTGTGTGTGTGTGTGTGTGTCACTGGCTCTCTGTGTGTGTGTGTGTGTGTGTGTGTGTGTCACTGGTTCTGTGTGTGTGTGTGTGTGTGTCACTGGTTCTGTGTGTGTTTGTATCACTGGTTTTGTGTGTGTGTGTGTGTCACTGGTTCTGTGTGTGTGTCACTGGTTCTGTGTGTGTGTGTCACTGGTACTGTGTGTGTGTGTGTGTGTGTGTGTGTGTGTGTGTGTCACTGGTTCTGTGTGTGTGTGTGTGTGTGTGTGTCACTGGTTCTGTGTGTGTGTGTGTGTGTATCACTGGTTTTGTGTGTATGTGTGTGTCACTGGTTCTGTGTATGTGTGTGTGTGTGTGTGTCACTGGTTCTGGGTGTGTGTGTGTGCCACTGGTTCTGGGTGTGTGTGTGTCACTGGTTCTGTGTGTGTGTCACTGGTTCTGTGTTTTTGTTTGTGTCACTTGTTCTGTGTGTGTGTCACTGGTTCTGTGTGTGTGTGTGTGTGTGTGTCACTGGTTCTGTGTGTGTGTGTGTATGTCACTGGTTCTGTGTGTGTGTGTGTCACTGGTTCTGTGTGTGTGTGTGTGTGTGTGTGTGTCACTGGTTCTGTGTGTGTGTGTGTGTGTGTGTCACTGGTTCTGTGTGTGTGTGTATAACTGGTTCTGTATTTGTGTGTGTCACTGGTTCTGTGTTTGTGTGTGTCACTGGTACTGTGTGTGTGTCACTGGTTCTGTGTGTGTTTCACTGGTTCTGTGTGTGTGTGTCACTGGTTCTGTGTGTGTGTCACTGGTTCTGTGTGTGTGTGTCACTGGTTCTGTGTGTGTGTGTGTGTCACTGGTTCTGTGTGTGTGTGTGTGTCACTGGTTCTGTGTGTGTGTGTATCACTGGTTTTGTGTGTGTGTGTGTGTGTGTCACTGGTTTTGTGTGTGTGCGTGTGTGTGTGTCACTGGTTCTGGGTGTGTGTGTGTATGTCACTGGTTCTCTCTGTGTGTGTATCACTGGTTCTGGGTGTGTGTGTGTCACTGGTTCTCTGTGTGTGTGTGTCACTGGTTCTGTGTGTGTGTGTGTCACTGGTTCTGTGTGTGTGTGTGTGTGTCACTGGTTCTGTGTGTGTGTGTATTACTGGTTTTGTGTGTGTGTGTGTGTCACTGGTTCTGTGTATGTGTGTGTGTGTGTGTGTGTGTCACTGGTTTTGGGTGTGTGTTTGTGTGCCACTGGTTCTGGGTGTGTGTGTGTCACTGGTTCTGTGTGTGTGTCACTGGTTCTGTGTGTATGTGTGTGTCACTTGTTCTGTGTGTGTGTCACTGGTTCTGTGTGTGTGTGTGTGTGTGTGTGTCACTGGTTCTGTGTGTGTGTATGTCACTGGTTCTGTGTGTGTGTGTGTGTGTGTGTGTGTCACTGGTTCTCTGTGTGTGTGTGTCACTGGTTCTGTGTGTGTGTGTGTGTGTGTGTGTGTGTCACTGGTTCTGTGTGTGTGTGTGTGTGTGTGTGTGTCACTGGTACTGTGTGTGTGTGTGTGTGTGTCACTGGTTCTGTGTGTGTTTGTATCACTGGTTTTGTGTGTGTGTGTGTGTGTGTGTCACTGGTTCTGTGTGTGTGTGTCACTGGTTCTGTGTGTGTGTGTCACTGGTTCTGTGTGTGTGTGTGTGTGTGTGTGTGTGTCACTAGTTCTGTGTGTTTGTGTGTGTGTCACTGGTTCTGTGTGTGTGTGTGTGTGTCACTGGTTCTGTGTGTGTTTGTATCACTGGTTTTGTGTGTGTGTCACTGGTTCTGTGTGTGTGTGTGTCACTGGTTCTGTGTGTGTATCACTGGTTCTGTGTGTGTGTGTGTGTGTGTGTGTGTGTCACTGGTTCTGTGTGTGTGTGTGTATGTGTCACTGGTTCTGTGTGGTTGTGTATAACTGGTTCTGTGTTTGTGTGTGTCACTGGTTCTGTGTTTGTGTGTGTCACTGGTACTGTGTGTGTGTCACTGGTTCTGTGTGTGTGTCACTGGTTCTGTGTGTGTGTGTGTCACTGGTTCTGTGTGTGTGTGTCACTGGTTCTGTGTGTGTGTGTCACTGGTTCTGTGTGTGTGTGTGTGTGTCACTGGTTCTGTGTCTGTGTGTGTGTGTCACTGGTTCTGTGTGTGTGTGTATCACTGGTTTTGTGTGTGTGTGTCACTGGTTTTGTGTGTGTGTGCGTGTGTCACTGGTTCTGTGTATGTGTGTGTGTGTGTGCGTGTCACTGGTTCTGGGTGTGTGTGTGTGCCACTGGTTCTGGGTGTGTGTGTGACACTGGTTCTGTGTGTGTGTCACTGGTTCTGTGTGTGTGTGTCACTTGTTCTGTGTATGTGTCACTGGTTCTGTGTGTGTGTGTGTGAGTCACTGGTTCTGTGTGTGTGTGTGTCATTGGTTCTGTGTGTGTGTGTGTGTGTGTATCACTGGTTTTGTGTGTGTGTGTGTGTCACTGGTTCTGTGTATGTGTGTGTGTCACTGGTTCTGGGTGTTTGTGTGTGTGCCACTGGTTCTGGGTGTGTGTGTGTCACTGGTTCTGTGTGTGTGTCACTGGTTCTGTGTGTGTGTGTGTGTGTGTCACTTGTTCTGTGTGTGTCACTGGTTCTGTGTGTGTGTGTGTGTGTGTGTGTGTGTGTGTGTGTGTGTGTGTGTGTCACTGGTTCTGTGTGTGTGTGTGTGTCACTGGTTCTGTGTGTGTCACTGGTTCTGTGTGTGTGTGTGTGTCACTGGTTCTGTGTGTGTGTCACTGGTTATGTGTGTGTCACTGGTTCTGTGTGTGTGTGTGTCACTGGTTCTATGTGTATGTGTATAACTGGTTCTGTGTTTGTGTGTGTCACTGGTTCTGTGTTTGTGTGTGTCACTGGTACTGTGTGTGTGTCACTGGTTCTGTGTGTGTGTCACTGGTTCTGTGTGTGTGTGTCACTGGTTCTGTGTGTGTGTCACTGGTTCTGTGTGTGTGTGTGTGTGTTTGTGTGTGTGTGTGTGTGTGTGTGTGTGTGTGACTGTTTCTTTGTGTGTGTGTATCACTGGTTTTGTGTGTGTGTGTGTGTGTCACTGGTTTTGTGTGTGTGCGTGTTTCACTGGTTCTGTGTATGTGTGTGTGTGTGTGTGTCACTGGTTCTGGGTGTGTGTGTGTGCCACTGGTTCTGGGTGTGTGTGACAGTGGTTCTGTGTGTGTGTCACTGGTTCTGTGTGTGTGTGTGTGTGTCACTTGTTCTGTGTATGTGTCACTGGTTCTGTGGGTGTGTGTGTGTGTGTCACTGGTTCTGTGTGTGTGTATGTCATTGGTTCTGTGTGTGTGTCACTGGTTCTGTGTGTGTGTGTGTGTGTCACTGGTTCTGTGTGTGTGTGTGTCACTGGTTCTGTGTGTGTGTGTGTGTGTGTGTGTGTCACTGGTTGTGTGTGTGTGTGTGTGTGTGTCACTGGTTCTGTGTGTGTGTGTATGTGTGTTTCACTGGTTCTGTGTGTGTGTGTATCACTGGTTTTGTGTATGTGTGTGTGTCACTGGTTTTGTGCGTGTGTGTCACTGGTTCTGGGTGTGTGTGTGTGTGTGTCACTGGTTCTCTGTGTGTGTGTGTCACTGGTTCTGTGTGTGTGTGTGTGTGTGTGTGTGTGTGTCACTGGTTCTGTGTGTGTGTGTGTGTGTCACTGGTTCTGTGTGTGTGTGTGTGTATCACTGGTTTTGTGTGTGTGTGTGTATCACTGGTTGTGTGTGTGTGTGTGTGTGTCACTGGTTCTGTGTGTGTGTCACTGGTTCTGTGTGTGTGTGTCACTGGTTCTGTGTGTGTGTGTGTCACTGGTTCTGTGTGTGTGTGTGTGTGTGTGTGTCACTGGTTCTGTGTGTGTGTGTGTGTGTGTGTGTGTGTCACTGGTTCTGTGTGTGTGTGTGTCACTGGTTCTGTGTGTGTGTGTGTGTGTGTATAACTGGTTCTGTATTTGTGTGTGTCACTGGTTCTGTGTTTGTGTGTGTCACTGGTACTGTGTGTGTGTCACTGGTTCTGTGTGTGTTTCACTGGTTCTGTGTGTGTGTGTCACTGGTTCTGTGTGTGTGTCACTGGTTCTGTGGGTGTGTGTCACTGGTTCTGTGTGTGTGTGTGTGTGTGTGTGTGTGTGTGTGTGTGTGTGTGTGTGTCACTGGTTCTGTGTGTGTGTGTGTGTGTGTGTGTGTGTGTGTGTGTGTCACTGGTTCTGTGTGTGTGTGTATCACTGGTTTTGTGTGTGTGTGTGTGTGTCACTGGTTTTGTGTGTGTGTGTGTGTGTCACTGGTTCTCTGTGATTGTGTATCACTGGTTCTGTGTGTGTGTGTGTGTGTGTGTGTCACTGGTTCTGTGTGTGTGTGTATCACTGGTTTTGTGTGTGTGTGTGTGTGTGTCACTGGTTCTGTGTATGTATGTGTGTGTGTGTGTGTGTGTGTCACTGGTTCTGGGTGTGTGTGTGCCACTGGTTCTGGGTGTGTGTGTGTCACTGGTTCTGTGTGTGTGTCACTGGTTCTGTGTGTGTGTGTGTGTCACTGGTTCTGTGTGTGTGTCACTGGTTCTGTGTGTGTGTGTGTGTGTGTGTGTGTGTGTGTCACTGGTTCTGTGTGTGTGTGTGTATGTGTCACTGGTTCTGTGTGGTTGTGTATAACTGGTTCTGTGTTTGTGTGTGTCACTGGTTCTGTGTTTGTGTGTGTCACTGGTACTGTGTGTGTGTCACTGGTTCTGTGTGTGTGTCACTGGTTCTGTGTGTGTGTGTGTCACTGGTTCTGTGTGTGTGTGTCACTGGTTCTGTGTGTGTGTGTCACTGGTTCTGTGTGTGTGTGTGTGTCACTGGTTCTGTGTCTGTGTGTGTGTGTCACTGGTTCTGTGTGTGTGTGTATCACTGGTTTTGTGTGTGTGTGTCACTGGTTTTGTGTGTGTGTGCGTGTGTCACTGGTTCTGTGTATGTGTGTGTGTGTGCGTGTCACTGGTTCTGGGTGTGTGTGTGTGCCACTGGTTCTGGGTGTGTGTGTGACACTGGTTCTGTGTGTGTGTCACTGGTTCTGTGTGTGTGTGTCACTTGTTCTGTGTATGTGTCACTGGTTCTGTGTGTGTGTGTGTGTCACTGGTTCTGTGTGTGTGTGTGTGTCATTGGTTCTGTGTGTGTGTGTGTGTGTGTGTGTGTATCACTGGTTTTGTGTGTGTGTGTGTCACTGGTTCTGTGTATGTGTGTGTGTCACTGGTTCTGGGTGTTTGTGTGTGTGCCACTGGTTCTGGGTGTGTGTGTGTCACTGGTTCTGTGTGTGTGTCACTGGTTCTGTGTGTGTGTGTGTGTGTGTGTGTGTGTCACTTGTTCTGTGTGTGTCACTGGTTCTGTGTGTGTGTGTGTGTGTGTGTGTCACTGGTTCTGTGTGTGTGTGTGTGTCACTGGTTCTGTGTGTGTCACTGGTTCTGTGTGTGTGTGTGTGTGTGTCACTGGTTCTGTGTGTGTGTCACTGGTTATGTGTGTGTCACTGGTTCTGTGTGTGTGTGTGTCACTGGTTCTATGTGTATGTGTATAACTGGTTCTGTGTTTGTGTGTGTCACTGGTTCTGTGTTTGTGTGTGTCACTGGTACTGTGTGTGTGTCACTGGTTCTGTGTGTGTGTCACTGGTTCTGTGTGTGTGTGTCACTGGTTCTGTGTGTGTGTCACTGGTTCTGTGTGTGTGTGTGTGTGTGTGTGTGTGTGTGTGTGTGTGTGTGTGTGTGTGTGTGTGTGTGTGTGTGTGTGTGTGTGTGTGTGTGACTGGTTCTTTGTGTGTGTGTATCACTGGTTTTGTGTGTGTGTGTGTGTGTGTCACTGGTTTTGTGTGTGTGCGTGTTTCACTGGTTCTGTGTATGTGTGTGTGTGTGTGTGTGTCACTGGTTCTGGGTGTGTGTGTGTGCCACTGGTTCTGGGTGTGTGTGACAGTGGTTCTGTGTGTGTGTCACTGGTTCTGTGTGTGTGTGTGTCACTTGTTCTGTGTATGTGTCACTGGTTCTGTGGGTGTGTGTGTGTGTGTCACTGGTTCTGTGTGTGTGTATGTCATTGGTTCTGTGTGTGTGTCACTGGTTCTGTGTGTGTGTGTGTGTGTGTGTCACTGGTTCTGTGTGTGTGTGTGTCACTGGTTCTGTGTGTGTGTGTGTGTGTGTGTGTGTGTGTCACTGGTTGTGTGTGTGTGTGTGTGTGTGTCACTGGTTCTGTGTGTGTGTGTATGTGTGTTTCACTGGTTCTGTGTGTGTGTGTATCACTGGTTTTGTGTATGTGTGTGTGTGTCACTGGTTTTGTGCGTGTGTGTCACTGGTTCTGGGTGTGTGTGTGTGTGTGTGTCACTGGTTCTCTGTGTGTGTGTGTCACTGGTTCTGTGTGTGTGTGTGTGTGTGTGTGTCACTGGTTCTGTGTGTGTGTGTGTGTGTCACTGGTTCTGTGTGTGTGTGTGTGTATCACTGGTTTTGTGTGTGTGTGTATCACTGGTTTTGTGTGTGTGTGTGTGTGTGTGTGTCACTGGTTCTGTGTGTGTGTCACTGGTTCTGTGTGTGTGTGTGTCACTGGTTCTGTGTGTGTGTGTGTGTGTGTCACTGGTTCTGTGTGTTTGTGTGTGTGTCACTGGTTTTGTGTGTGTGTGTGTGTGTGTGTGTGTGTGTGTGTCACTGGTTCTGTGTGTGTGTGTGTATCACTGGTTTTGTGTGTGTGTGTGTGTGTGTGTGTGTGTGTCACTGGTTCTGTGTATGTGTGTGTGTGTGTGTGTGTGTGTCACTGGTTCTGTGTGTGTGTGTGTGTGTGTGTGTGTGTGTGTGTGTGTGTCACTGGTTCTGTGTGTGTGTGTGTGTGTGTGTGTGTGTGTGTGTGTGTGTCACTGGTTCTGTGTGTGTGTGTGTGTGTCACTGGTTCTGTGTGTGTTTGTATCACTGGTTTTGTGTGTGTGTGTGTGTGTCACTGGTTCTGTGTGTGTGTCACTGGTTCTGTGTGTGTGTGTGTGTGTGTGTGTGTGTGTGTGTGTGTGTGTGTGTGACTGGTTCTGTGTGTGTGTGTGTGTATCACTGGTTTTGTGTGTGTGTGTGTGTCACTGGTTCTGTGTATGTGTGTGTGTGTGTGTGTCACTGGTTCTGGGTGTGTGTGTGTGCCACTGGTTCTGGGTGTGTGTGTGTCACTGGTTCTGTGTGTGTGTCACTGGTTCTGTGTGTATGTGTGTGTCACTTGTTCTGTGTGTGTGTGTGTCACTGGTTCTGTGTGTGTGTGTGTGTGTGTGTGTGTGTGTCACTGGTTCTGTGTGTGTGTATGTCACTGGTTGTGTGTGTGTGTGTGTGTGTGTGTGTCACTGGTTCTGTGTGTGTGTCACTGGTTCTGTGTGTGTGTGTCACTGGTTCTGTGTGTGTGTGTGTCACTGGTTCTGTGTGTGTGTGTGTGTGTGTGTGTCACTGATTCTGTGTGTGTGTGTGTGTGTGTGTGTGTGTGTGTGTCACTGGTTCTGTGTGTGTGTGTGTCACTGGTTCTGTGTGTGTGTGTGTGTGTGTATAACTGGTTCTGTATTTGTGTGTGTCACTGGTTCTGTGTTTGTGTGTGTCACTGGTACTGTGTGTGTGTCACTGGTTCTGTGTGTGTTTCACTGGTTCTGTGTGTGTGTGTCACTGGTTCTGTGTGTGTGTCACTGGTTCTGTGGGTGTGTGTCACTGGTTCTGTGTGTGTGTGTGTGTGTGTGTGTGTGTGTGTGTGTCACTGGTTCTGTGTGTGTGTGTGTGTGTGTGTGTGTGTGTGTGTGTGTCACTGGTTCTGTGTGTGTGTGTATCACTGGTTTTGTGTGTGTGTGTGTGTGTCACTGGTTTTGTGTGTGTGTGTGTGTCACTGGTTCTGGGTGTGTGTGTGTGTGTCACTGGTTCTCTGTGATTGTGTATCACTGGTTCTGTGTGTGTGTGTGTGTGTGTGTCACTGGTTCTGTGTGTGTGTGTATCACTGGTTTTGTGTGTGTGTGTGTGTGTGTGTGTGTGTGTGTCACTGGTTCTGTGTATGTATGTGTGTGTGTGTGTGTGTGTGTGTGTCACTGGTTCTGGGTGTGTGTGTGCCACTGGTTCTGGGTGTGTGTGTGTCACTGGTTCTGTGTGTGTGTCACTGGTTCTGTGTGTGTGTGTGTGTCACTGGTTCTGTGTGTGTGTCACTGGTTCTGTGTGTGTGTGTGTGTGTGTGTGTGTGTGTCACTGGTTCTGTGTGTGTGTGTGTGTATGTGTCACTGGTTCTGTGTGGTTGTGTATAACTGGTTCTGTGTTTGTGTGTGTCACTGGTTCTGTGTTTGTGTGTGTCACTGGTACTGTGTGTGTGTCACTGGTTCTGTGTGTGTGTCACTGGTTCTGTGTGTGTGTGTGTCACTGGTTCTGTGTGTGTGTGTCACTGGTTCTGTGTGTGTGTGTCACTGGTTCTGTGTGTGTGTGTGTGTCACTGGTTCTGTGTCTGTGTGTGTGTGTCACTGGTTCTGTGTGTGTGTGTATCACTGGTTTTGTGTGTGTGTGTCACTGGTTTTGTGTGTGTGTGCGTGTGTCACTGGTTCTGTGTATGTGTGTGTGTGTGCGTGTCACTGGTTCTGGGTGTGTGTGTGTGTGCCACTGGTTCTGGGTGTGTGTGTGACACTGGTTCTGTGTGTGTGTCACTGGTTCTGTGTGTGTGTGTCACTTGTTCTGTGTATGTGTCACTGGTTCTGTGTGTGTGTGTGTGTCACTGGTTCTGTGTGTGTGTGTGTCATTGGTTCTGTGTGTGTGTGTGTGTGTGTGTATCACTGGTTTTGTGTGTGTGTGTGTCACTGGTTCTGTGTATGTGTGTGTGTCACTGGTTCTGGGTGTTTGTGTGTGTGCCACTGGTTCTGGGTGTGTGTGTGTCACTGGTTCTGTGTGTGTGTCACTGGTTCTGTGTGTGTGTGTGTGTGTGTGTGTGTGTCACTTGTTCTGTGTGTGTCACTGGTTCTGTGTGTGTGTGTGTGTGTGTCACTGGTTCTGTGTGTGTGTGTGTGTCACTGGTTCTGTGTGTGTCACTGGTTCTGTGTGTGTGTGTGTGTGTCACTGGTTCTGTGTGTGTGTCACTGGTTATGTGTGTGTCACTGGTTCTGTGTGTGTGTGTGTGTGTCACTGGTTCTATGTGTATGTGTATAACTGGTTCTGTGTTTGTGTGTGTCACTGGTTCTGTGTTTGTGTGTGTCACTGGTACTGTGTGTGTGTCACTGGTTCTGTGTGTGTGTCACTGGTTCTGTGTGTGTGTGTCACTGGTTCTGTGTGTGTGTCACTGGTTCTGTGTGTGTGTGTGTGTGTGTGTGTGTGTGTGTGTGTGTGTGTGTGTGTGTGTGTGTGTGTGTGACTGGTTCTTTGTGTGTGTGTATCACTGGTTTTGTGTGTGTGTGTGTGTGTGTCACTGGTTTTGTGTGTGTGCGTGTTTCACTGGTTCTGTGTATGTGTGTGTGTGTGTGTGTCACTGGTTCTGGGTGTGTGTGTGTGCCACTGGTTCTGGGTGTGTGTGACAGTGGTTCTGTGTGTGTGTCACTGGTTCTGTGTGTGTGTGTGTCACTTGTTCTGTGTATGTGTCACTGGTTCTGTGGGTGTGTGTGTGTGTGTCACTGGTTCTGTGTGTGTGTATGTCATTGGTTCTGTGTGTGTGTCACTGGTTCTGTGTGTGTGTGTGTGTGTGTGTCACTGGTTCTGTGTGTGTGTGTGTGTGTCACTGGTTCTGTGTGTGTGTGTGTGTGTGTGTGTGTGTGTCACTGGTTGTGTGTGTGTGTGTGTGTGTGTCACTGGTTCTGTGTGTGTGTGTATGTGTGTTTCACTGGTTCTGTGTGTGTGTGTATCACTGGTTTTGTGTATGTGTGTGTGTGTGTCACTGGTTTTGTGCGTGTGTGTCACTGGTTCTGGGTGTGTGTGTGTGTGTGTGTCACTGGTTCTCTGTGTGTGTGTGTCACTGGTTCTGTGTGTGTGTGTGTGTGTGTGTCACTGGTTCTGTGTGTGTGTGTGTGTCACTGGTTCTGTGTGTG
>NC_134501.1:40191792-40201792 GCF_040206685.1 Ascaphus truei | reverse complement strand
TGTGTCACTGGTTCTGTGTGTATGTGTGTGTCACTTGTTCGGTGTGTGTGTCACTGGTTCTGTGTGTGTGTGTGTGTGTGTCACTGGTTCTGTGTGTGTGTGTATGTCACTGGTTCTGTGTGTGTGTGTGTCACTGGTTCTGTGTGTGTGTGTGTGTGTGTGTCACTGGTTCTGTGTGTGTGTGTGTGTGTCACTGGTTCTGTGTGTGTGTGTGTGTGTATAACTGGTTCTGTATTTGTGTGTGTCACTGGTTCTGTGTTTGTGTGTGTCACTGGTACTGTGTGTGTGTCACTGGTTCTGTGTGTGTTTCACTGGTTCTGTGTGTGTGTGTCACTGGTTCTGTGTGTGTGTCACTGGTTCTGTGTGTGTGTGTCACTGGTTCTGTGTGTGTGTGTGTGTCACTGGTTCTGTGTGTGTGTGTGTCACTGGTTCTGTGTGTGTGTGTATCACTGGTTTTGTGTGTGTGTGTGTGTGTGTGTGTGTCACTGGTTTTGTGTGTGTGCGTGTGTGTGTGTCACTGGTTCTGGGTGTGTGTGTGTATGTCACTGGTTCTCTCTGTGTGTGTATCACTGGTTCTGGGTGTGTGTGTGTCACTGGTTCTCTGTGTGTGTGTGTCACTGGTTCTGTGTGTGTGTGTCACTGGTTCTGTGTATGTGTGTGTGTGTGTGTCACTGGTTCTGGGTGTGTGTGTGTGTGTGCCATTGGTTCTGGGTGTGTGTGTGTCACTGGTTCTGTGTGTGTGTCACTGGTTCTGTGTGTATGTGTGTGTCACTTGTTCTGTGTGTGTGTCACTGGTTCTGTGTGTGTGTGTGTGTGTCACTGGTTCTGTGTGTGTGTATGTCACTGGTTCTGTGTGTGTGTGTCACTGGTTCTGTGTGTGTGTGTGTCACTGGTTCTGTGTGTGTGTGTGTGTGTGTGTGTGTGTGTGTGTGTGTCACTGGTTCTGTGTGTGTGTGTCACTGGTTCTGTGTGTGTGTGTGTGTGTGTCACTGGTTCTGTGTGTTTGTGTGTGTGTCACTGGTTCTGTGTGTGTGTGTGTGTGTCACTGGTTCTGTGGGTGTGTGTGTATCACTGGTTTTGTGTGTGTGTGTGTGTGTGTGTGTCACTGGTTCTGTGTATGTGTGTGTGTGTGTGTCACTGGTTCTGGGTGTGTGTGTGTGCCACTGGTTCTGGGTGTGTATGTGTCACTGGTTCTGTGTGTGTGTCACTGGTTCTGTGTGTATGTGTGTGTCACTTGTTCTGTGTGTGTGTCACTGGTTCTGTGTGTGTGTGTGTGTGTGTGTGTGTGTCACTGGTTCTGTGTGTGTGTATGTCACTGGTTCTGTGTGTGTGTGTCACTGGTTCTGTGTGTGTGTGTCACTGGTTCTGTGTGTGTGTGTGTGTGTGTGTGTGTCACTGGTTCTGTGTTTGTGTGTGTCACTGGTTCTGTGTGTGTGTGTATAACTGGTTCTGTATTTGTGTGTGTCACTGGTTCTGTGTTTGTGTGTGTCACTGGTACTGTGTGTGTGTCACTGGTTCTGTGTGTGTTTCACTGGTTCTGTGTGTGTGTGTCACTGGTTCTGTGTGTGTGTCACTGGTTCTGTGGGTGTGTGTCACTGGTTCTGTGTGTGTGTGTGTGTGTCACTGGTTCTGTGTGTGTGTGTGTGTGTGTGTGTGTGTGTGTCACTGGTTCTGTGTGTGTGTGTATCACTGGTTTTGTGTGTGTGTGTGTGTCACTGGTTTTGTGTGTGTGTGTGTGTCACTGGTTCTGGGTGTGTGTGTGTGTGTGTCACTGGTTCTCTGTGTGTGTGTGTATCACTGGTTCTGTGTGTGTGTGTGTGTGTGTGTCACTGGTTCTGTGTGTGTGTGTGTATCACTGGTTTTGTGTGTGTGTGTGTGTGTGTGTGTCACTGGTTCTGTGTGTGCGTGTCACTGGTTCTGTGTGTGTGTCACTGGTTCTGTGTGTGTGTGTGTGTGTGTGTGTGTGTCACTGGTTCTGTGTGTGTGTGTCACTGGTTCTGTGTGTGTGTGTATAACTGGTTCTGTATTTGTGTGTGTCACTGGTTCTCTGTTTGTGTGTGTCACTGGTACTGTGTGTGTGTCACTGGTTCTGTGTGTGTGTCACTGGTTCTGTGTGTGTGTGTGTCACTGGCTCTGGGTGTGTGTGTGCCACTGGTTCTGGGTGTGTGTGTGTCACTGGTTCTGTGTGTGTGTCACTGGTTCTGTGTGTGTGTGTGTGTCACTGGTTCTGTGTGTGTGTCACTGGTTCTGTGTGTGTGTGTGTGTGTCACTGGTTCTGTGTGTGTGTGTGTATGTGTCACTGGTTCTGTGTGGTTGTGTATAACTGGTTCTGTGTTTGTGTGTGTCACTGGTTCTGTGTTTGTGTGTGTCACTGGTACTGTGTGTGTGTCACTGGTTCTGTGTGTGTGTCACTGGTTCTGTGTGTGTGTGTGTGTCACTGGTTCTGTGTGTGTGTGTCACTGGTTCTGTGTGTGTGTGTCACTGGTTCTGTGTGTGTGTGTGTGTGTGTGTGTGTGTGTCACTGGTTCTGTGTCTGTGTGTGTGTGTCACTGGTTCTGTGTGTGTGTGTATCACTGGTTTTGTGTGTGTGTGTGTCACTGGTTTTGTGTGTGTGTGCGTGTGTCACTGGTTCTGTGTATGTGTGTGTGTGTGTGCGTGTCACTGGTTCTGGGTGTGTGTGTGTGCCACTGGTTCTGGGTGTGTGTGTGACACTGGTTCTGTGGGTGTGTCACTGGTTCTGTGTGTGTGTGTCACTTGTTCTGTGTATGTGTCACTGGTTCTGTGTGTGTGTGTGTGTGTGTGTGTCACTGGTTCTGTGTGTGTGTGTGTCATTCGTTCTGTGTGTGTGTGTGTGTGTATCACTGGTTTTGTGTGTGTGTGTGTCACTGGTTCTGTGTATGTGTGTGTGTCACTGGTTCTGGGTGTTTGTGTGTGTGCCACTGGTTCTGGGTGTTTGTGTGTCACTGGTTCTGTGTGTGTGTCACTGGTTCTGTGTGTGTGTGTGTGTGTGTCACTTGTTCTGTGTGTGTCACTGGTTCTGTGTGTGTGTGTGTGTGTGTGTGTGTGTGTGTGTGTGTCACTGGTTCTGTGTGTGTGTGTGTGTGTGTCACTGGTTCTGTGTGTGTCACTGGTTCTGTGTGTGTGTGTGTCACTGGTTCTGTGTGTGTGTCACTGGTTATGTGTGTGTCACTGGTTCTGTGTGTGTGTGTGTGTGTCACTGGTTCTGTGTGTGTATGTGTATAACTGGTTCTGTGTGTATGTGTATAACTGGTTCTGTGTTTGTGTGTGTCACTGGTACTGTGTGTGTGTCACTGGTACTGTGTGTGTGTCACTGGTTCTGTGTATGTGTCACTGGTTCTGTGTGTGTGTGTCACTGGTTCTGTATGTGTGTGTGTGTGTGTGTCACTGGTTCTGTGTGTGTGTGTGTGTGTGTGTGTGTGTGTGTGTGTGTGTGTGTGTGTGTGTGTGTGTGTGTGTGTGTGTGTGTGTGTGACTGGTTCTTTGTGTGTGTGTATCACTGGTTTTGTGTGTGTGTGTGTGTCACTGGTTCTGTGTATGTGTGTGTGTGTGTGTGTGTCACTGGTTCTGGGTGTGTGTGTGTGCCACTGGTTCTGGGTGTGTGTGACAGTGGTTCTGTGTGTGTGTCACTGGTTCTGTGTGTGTGTGTGTGTGTGTCACTTGTTCTGTGTATGTGTCACTGTTTCTGTGGGTGTGTGTGTGTGTGTCACTGGTTCTGTGTGTGTGTCACTGGTTCTGTGTGTGTGTGTGTGTCACTGGTTCTGTGTGTGTGTGTCACTGGTTCTGTGTGTGTGTGTCACTGGTTCTGTGTGTGTGTGTGTGTGTGTGTGTGTGTGTGTGTGTGTGTCACTGGTTCTGTGTCTGTGTGTGTGTGTCACTGGTTCTGTGTGTGTGTGTATCACTGGTTTTGTGTGTGTGTGTGTCACTGGTTTTGTGTGTGTGTGCGTGTGTCACTGGTTCTGTGTATGTGTGTGTGTGTGCGTGTCACTGGTTCTGGGTGTGTGTGTGTGCCACTGGTTCTGGGTGTGTGTGTGACACTGGTTCTGTGTGTGTGTCACTGGTTCTGTGTGTGTGTGTCACTTGTTCTGTGTATGTGTCACTGGTTCTGTGTGTGTGTGTGTGTGTGTCACTGGTTCTGTGTGTGTGTCATTGGTTCTGTGTGTGTGTGTGTGTGTGTGTATCACTGGTTTTGTGTGTGTGTGTGTCACTGGTTCTGTGTATGTGTGTGTGTCACTGGTTCTGGGTGTTTGTGTGTGTGCCACTGGTTCTGGGTGTTTGTGTGTCACTGGTTCTGTGTGTGTGTCACTGGTTCTGTGTGTGTGTGTGTGTGTCACTTGTTCTGTGTGTGTCACTGGTTCTGTGTGTGTGTGTGTGTGTGTGTGTCACTGGTTCTGTGTGTGTGTGTGTGTGTGTGTGTCACTGGTTCTGTGTGTGTCACTGGTTCTGTGTGTGTTTGTGTGTCACTGGTTCTGTGTGTGTGTCACTGGTTATGTGTGTGTCACTGGTTCTGTGTGTGTGTGTCACTGGTTCTGTGTGTATGTGTATAACTGGTTCTGTGTGTATGTGTATAACTGGTTCTGTGTTTGTGTGTGTCACTGGTACTGTGTGTGTGTCACTAGTACTGTGTGTGTGTCACTGGTTCTGTGTATGTGTCACTGGTTCTGTGTGTGTGTGTCACTGGTTCTGTATGTGTGTGTGTGTGTGTGTGTGTGTCACTGGTTGTGTGTGTGTGTGTGTGTGTGTGTGTGTGTGTGTGTGTGTGTGTGTGTGTGTGTATCACTAGTTTTGTGTGTGTGTGTGTGTGTGTGTGTGTGTGTCACTGGTTCTGTGTATGTGTGTGTGTGTGTGTGTGTCACTGGTTCTGGGTGTGTGTGTGTGCCACTGGTTCTGGGTGTTTGTGTGTGTGCCACTGGTTCTGGGTGTTTGTGTGTCACTGGTTCTGTGTGTGTGTCACTGATTCTGTGTGTGTGTGTGTGTGTGTGTCACTTGTTCTGTGTGTCACTGGTTCTGTGTGTGTGTGTGTGTCACTGGTTCTGTGTGTGTGTGTGTGTGTCACTGGTTCTGTGTGTGTCACTGGTTCTGTGTGTGTGTGTGTCACTGGTTCTGTGTGTGTGTCACTGGTTATGTGTGTGTCACTGGTTCTGTGTGTGTGTGTGTGTGTCACTGGTTCTGTGTGTGTATGTGTATAACTGGTTCTGTGTGTATGTGTATAACTGGTTCTGTGTTTGTGTGTGTCACTGGTACTGTGTGTGTGTCACTGGCACTGTGTGTGTGTCACTGGTTCTGTGTATGTGTCACTGGTTCTGTGTGTGTGTGTCACTGGTTCTGTATGTGTGTGTGTGTGTGTGTCACTGGTTCTGTGTGTGTGTGTGTGTGTGTGTGTGTGTGTGTGTGTGTGTGTGTGTGTGTGTGTGTGTGACTGGTTCTTTGTGTGTGTGTATCACTGGTTTTGTGTGTGTGTGTGTGTCACTGGTTTTGTGTGTGTGCGTGTTTCACTGGTTCTGTGTATGTGTGTGTGTGTGTGTGTGTCACTGGTTCTGGGTGTGTGTGTGTGCCACTGGTTCTGGGTGTGTGTGACAGTGGTTCTGTGTGTGTGTCACTGGTTCTGTGTGTGTGTGTGTGTGTGTCACTTGTTCTGTGTATGTGTCACTGTTTCTGTGGGTGTGTGTGTGTGTGTCACTGGTTCTGTGTGTGTGTCACTGGTTCTGTGTGTGTGTGTGTGTCACTGGTTCTGTGTGTGTGTGTCACTGGTTCTGTGTGTGTGTGTCACTGGTTCTGTGTGTGTGTGTGTGTGTGTGTGTGTGTGTGTGTGTCACTGGTTCTGTGTCTGTGTGTGTGTGTCACTGGTTCTGTGTGTGTGTGTATCACTGGTTTTGTGTGTGTGTGTGTCACTGGTTTTGTGTGTGTGTGCGTGTGTCACTGGTTCTGTGTATGTGTGTGTGTGTGCGTGTCACTGGTTCTGGGTGTGTGTGTGTGCCACTGGTTCTGGGTGTGTGTGTGACACTGGTTCTGTGTGTGTGTCACTGGTTCTGTGTGTGTGTGTCACTTGTTCTGTGTATGTGTCACTGGTTCTGTGTGTGTGTGTGTGTCACTGGTTCTGTGTGTGTGTCATTGGTTCTGTGTGTGTGTGTGTGTGTGTGTATCACTGGTTTTGTGTGTGTGTGTGTCACTGGTTCTGTGTATGTGTGTGTGTCACTGGTTCTGGGTGTTTGTGTGTGTGCCACTGGTTCTGGGTGTTTGTGTGTCACTGGTTCTGTGTGTGTGTCACTGGTTCTGTGTGTGTGTGTGTGTGTGTGTCACTTGTTCTGTGTGTGTCACTGGTTCTGTGTGTGTGTGTGTGTGTGTGTGTGTGTGTGTCACTGGTTCTGTGTGTGTGTGTGTGTGTGTGTCACTGGTTCTGTGTGTGTCACTGGTTCTGTGTGTGTGTGTGTGTCACTGGTTCTGTGTGTGTGTCACTGGTTATGTGTGTGTCACTGGTTCTGTGTGTGTGTGTCACTGGTTCTGTGTGTGTATGTGTATAACTGGTTCTGTGTGTATGTGTATAACTGGTTCTGTGTTTGTGTGTGTCACTGGTACTGTGTGTGTGTCACTAGTACTGTGTGTGTGTCACTGGTTCTGTGTATGTGTCACTGGTTCTGTGTGTGTGTGTCACTGGTTCTGTATGTGTGTGTGTGTGTGTGTGTGTGTGTGTGTCACTGGTTGTGTGTGTGTGTGTGTGTGTGTGTGTGTGTGTGTGTGTGTGTGTGTGTGTGTGTGTGTGTGTGTGTGTGTGTGTGTGTGTGTGTGTGTGTGTGTGTGTAACTGGTTCTTTGTGTGTGTGTATCACTGGTTTTGTGTGTGTGTGTGTCACTGGTTGTGTGTGTGTGCGTGTTTCACTGGTTCTGTGTATGTGTGTGTGTGTGTGTGTGTGTGTGTGTGTGTGTGTCACTGGTTCTGGGTGTGTGTGTGTGCCACTGGTTCTGGGTGTGTGTGACAGTGGTTCTGTGTGTGTGTCACTGGTTCTGTGTGTGTGTGTGTCACTTGTTCTGTGTATGTGTCACTGGTTCTGTGGGTGTGTGTGTGTGTGTCACTGGTTCTGTGTGTGTGTATGTCATTGGTTCTGTGTGTGTGTCACTGGTTCTGTGTGTGTGTGTGTGTGTCACTGGTTCTGTGTGTGTGTGTGTCACTGGTTCTGTGTGTGTGTATAACTGGTTCTGTGTTTGTGTGTGTCACTGGTTCTGTGTGTGTGTCACTGGTTCTGTGTGTGTGTGTCACTGGTTCTGTGTGTGTCACTGGTTCTGTGTGTGTGTGTGTCACTGGTTCTGTGTGTGTGTGTGTGTGTGTGTGTGTGTGTGTGTGTGTGTGTGTCACTGGTTCTGTGTGTGTGTGTGTGTGTGTGTCACTGGTTCTGTGTGTGTGTATCACTGGTTTTGTGTGTGTCACTGGTTTTGTGTGTGTGTGCGTGTGTGTGTGTGTGTCACTGGTTCTGGGTGTGTGTGTGTGTGTCACTGGTTCTCTGTGTGTGTGTGTGGTTCTGTGTGTGTGTGTGTGTGTGTGTGTGTGTGTCACTGGTTCTGTGTGTGTGTATGTCACTGGTTCTGTGTGTGTGTGTGTCACTGGTTCTGTGTGTGTGTGTGTGTGTCACTGGTTCTGTGTGTGTGTGTGTGTGTGTGTGTGTGTGTCACTGTTTCTGTGTGTGTGTGTGTGTATAACTGGTTCTGTATTTGTGTGTGTCACTGGTTCTGTGTTTGTGTGTGTCACTGGTACTGTGTGTGTGTCACTGGTTCTGTGTGTGTTTCACTGGTTCTGTGTGTGTGTGTCACTGGTTCTGTGTGTGTGTGTCACTGGTTCTGTGTGTGTGTGTCACTGGTTCTGTGTGTGTGTGTGTCACTGGTTCTGTGTGTGTGTGTGTCACTGGTTCTGTGTGTGTGTGTATCACTGGTTTTGTGTGTGTGTGTGTGTGTCACTGGTTTTGTGTGTGTGCGTGTGTGTGTGTCACTGGTTCTGGGTGTGTGTGTGTGTATGTCACTGGTTCTCTCTGTGTGTGTATCACTGGTTCTGGGTGTGTGTGTGTCACTGGTTCTCTGTGTGTGTGTGTCACTGGTTCTGTGTGTGTGTGTCACTGGTTCTGTGTGTGTGTGTGTGTGTCACTGGTTCTGTGTGTGTGTGTGTGTATTACTGGTTTTGTGTGTGTGTGTGTGTGTGTCACTGGTTCTGTGTATGTGTGTGTGTGTGTCACTGGTTCTGTGTGTGTGTGTGTGTGTGTGTGTGTGTGTGTGTGTGTGTCACTGGTTCTGTGTGTGTGTGTGTGTGTGTGTGTGTGTGTGTGTCACTGGTTCTGTGTGTGTGTGTGTGTCACTGGTTCTGTGTGTGTTTGTATCACTGGTTTTGTGTGTGTGTGTGTGTGTGTCACTGGTTCTGTGTGTGTGTCACTGGTTCTGTGTGTGAGTGTCACTGGTTCTGTGTGTGTGTGTGTGTGTCACTGGTTCTGTGTGTTTGTGTGTGTGTCACTGGTTCTGTGTGTGTGTGTGTGTGTGTGTGTGTGTGTGTGTCACTGGTTCTGTGTGTGTGTGTGTGTGTGTGTGTGTGTGTGTATCACTGGTTTTGTGTGTGTGTGTGTGTCACTGGTTCTGTGTATGTGTGTGTGTGTGTGTGTGTGTGTCACTGGTTCTGGGTGTGTGTGTGTGTGTCACTGGTTCTGTGTGTTTGTGTGTGTGTCACTGGTTTTGTGTGTGTGTGTGTGTGTGTGTGTGTCACTGGTTCTGTGTGTGTGTGTGTATCACTGGTTTTGTGTGTGTGTGTGTGTCACTGGTTCTGTGTATGTGTGTGTGTGTGTGTGTGTGTGTGTCACTGGTTCTGTGTGTGTGTGTGTGTGTGTGTGTGTGTGTGTGTCACTGGTTCTGTGTGTGTGTGTGTGTGTGTCACTGGTTCTGTGTGTGTGTGTGTGTCACTGGTTCTGTGTGTGTTTGTATCACTGGTTTTGTGTGTGTGTGTGTGTGTCACTGGTTCTGTGTGTGTTTCACTGGTTCTGTGTGTGTGTGTCACTGGTTCTGTGTGTGTGTGTGTGTGTGTGTGTCACTGGTTCTGTGTGTTTGTGTGTGTGTCACTGGTTCTGTGTGTGTGTGTGTGTGTGTGTGTGTGTGTGTGTCACTGGTTCTGTGTGTGTGTGTGTGTGTGTGTGTGTGTGTGTGTGTGTGTGTGTGTGTGTGTGTGTGTGTGTATCACTGGTTTTGTGTGTGTGTGTGTGTGTGTGTCACTGGTTCTGTGTATGTGTGTGTATGTGTGTGTGTGTCACTGGTTCTGGGTGTGTGTGTGTGCCACTGGTGCTGGGTGTGTGTGTGTCACTGGTTCTGTGTGTGTGTCACTGGTTCTGTGTGTATGTGTGTGTCACTTGTTCTGTGTGTGTGTCACTGGTTCTGTGTGTGTGTGTGTGTGTGTGTGTGTCACTGGTTCTGTGTGTGTGTGTATGTCACTGGTTCTGTGTGTGTGTGTGTCACTGGTTCTGTGTGTGTGTGTGTGTGTGTGTGTCACTGGTTCTGTGTGTGTGTGTGTGTGTCACTGGTTCTGTGTGTGTGTGTGTGTATAACTGGTTCTGTATTTGTGTGTGTCACTGGTTCTGTGTTTGTGTGTGTCACTGGTACTGTGTGTGTGTCACTGGTTCTGTGTGTGTTTCACTGGTTCTGTGTGTGTGTGTCACTGGTTCTGTGTGTGTGTCACTGGTTCTGTGTGTGTGTGTCACTGGTTCTGTGTGTGTGTGTGTCACTGGTTCTGTGTGTGTGTGTGTCACTGGTTCTGCGTGTGTGTGTATCACTGGTTTTGTGTGTGTGTGTGTGTGTGTCACTGGTTTTGTGTGTGTGCGTGTGTGTGTGTCACTGGTTCTGGGTGTGTGTGTGTATGTCACTGGTTCTCTCTGTGTGTGTATCACTGGTTCTGGGTGTGTGTGTGTCACTGGTTCTCTGTGTGTGTGTGTCACTGGTTCTGTGTGTGTGTGTCACTGGTTCTG
>NC_134501.1:40184292-40186792 GCF_040206685.1 Ascaphus truei | reverse complement strand
TGTGTGTCACTGGTTTTGTGTGTGTGTGCGTGTGTGTGTGTGTGTCACTGGTTCTGGGTGTGTGTGTGTGTGTCACTGGTTCTCTGTGTGTGTGTATCACTGGTTCTGTGTGTGTGTGTGTGTGTGTGTGTGTGTGTGTGTGTGTCACTGGTTCTGTGTGTGTGTGTCACTGGTTCTGTGTGTGTGTGTCACTGGTTCTGTGTGTGTGTGTGTGTGTGTGTGTGTGTGTGTGTGTGTGTCGCTGGTTCTGTATGTGTGTGTGTGTGTGTGTGTGTGTCACTGGTTCTGTGTGTGTGTGTGTGTGTCACTGGTTCTGTGTGTGTTTGTATCACTGGTTTTGTGTGTGTGTGTGTGTGTGTGTCACTGGTTCTGGGTGTGTGTGTGTCACTGGTTCTGTGTGTGTGTCACTGGTTCTGTGTGTGTGTGTGTGTGTCACTGGTTCTGTGTGTGTGTGTGTCACTGGTTCTGTGTGTGTGTGTGTGTCACTGGATCTGTGTGTGTGTGTCACTGGTTCTGTGTGTGTGTCACTGGTTCTGTGTGTGTGTGTGTGTGTGTGTGTGTGTGTGTGTGTCACTGTTTCTGTGTGGTTGTGTGTCACTGGTTCTGTGTGTGTGTGTGTGTGTGTGTGTCACTGGTTCTGTGTGTGTTTGTATCACTGGTTTTGTGTGTGTGTGTTTGTGTCACTGGTTATGTGTTTGTGTCACTGGTTCTCTGTGTGTGTGTGTCACTGGTTCTGTGTGTGTGTGTGTGTTTGTGTGTGTGTGTGTGTGTCACTGGTTCTGTGTGTTTGTGTGTGTGTCACTGGTTCTGTGTGTGTGTGTGTGTGTGTGTGTGTGTGTGTGTGTGTGTGTGTGTGTGTGTGTGTGTCACTGGTTCTGTGTGTGTGTGTGTGTGTATCACTGGCTTTGTGTGTGTCTGTCACTGGTTCTGTGTACTGTATGTGTGTGTGTGTCACTGGTTCTGGGTGTGTGTGTGTGTGTGTGCCACTAGTTCTGGGTGTGTGTCACTGGTTCTGGGTGTGTGTGTGTGTGTCACTTGTCTGTGTGTGTGTCACTGGTTCTTTGTGTGTGTGTGTGTCACTGGTTCTGTGTGTGTGTCACTGGTTCTGTGTGTGTGTGTGTGTGTATCACTGATTCTGTGTGTGTGTGTGTGTGTGTGTGTGTGTGTCACTGGTTCTGTGTGTGTGTGTATAACTGGTTCTCTGTGTGTGTGTGTCACTGGTTCTGTGTTTGTGTGTGTCACTGGTACTGTGTGGGTGTCACTGGTTCTGTGTGTGTGTCACTGGTTCTGTGTGTGTGTGTCACTGGTTCTGTGTGTGTGTGTGTGTGTGTGTGTGTGTGTGTCAATGGTTCTGTGTGTTTGTGTGTGTCACTGGTTCTGTGTGTGTGTGTGTGTGTGTGTGTGTGTGTGTGTGTGTGTGTGTGTGTGTGTGTGTGTGTGTGTGTCACTGGTTCTGTGTGTGTGTGTGTATCACTAGTTTTGTGTGTGTGTGTGTGTGTGTGTGTGTCACTGGCCCTGTGTGTGTGTGTGTGTATCACTGGTTTTGTGTGTGTCTGTCACTGGTTCTGTGTATGTGTGTGTGTCACTGGTTCTGGGTGTGTGTGTGTGTGCCACTAGTTCTGGGTGTGTGTCACTGGTTCTGTGTGTGTGTCACTGGTTCTGTGTGTGTGTGTGTTTCACTTGTCTGTGTGTGTGTCACTGGTTCTTTGTGTGTGTGTGTGTGTGTGTGTATGTGTCACTGGTTCTGTGTGTGTGTGTGTTTGTGTGTGTGTGTGTGTGTGTCACTGGTTCTGTGTGTGTGTGTCACTGGTTCTGTGTGTGTGTGTGTATCACTGGTTCTGTGTGTGTGTGTGTGTGTGTGTGTGTGTCACTGGTTCTGTGTGTGTGTGTATAACTGGTTCTCTGTGTGTGTGTGTCACTGGTTCTGTGTTTGTGTGTGTCACTGGTACTGTGTGGGTGTCACTGGTTCTGTGTGTGTGTCACTGGTTCTGTGTGTGTGTGTCACTGGTTCTGTGTGTGTGTGTGTGTGTGTGTGTGTGTGTGTCACTGGTTCTGTGTGTGTGTGTGTGTCACTGGTTCTGTGTGTGTGTGTGTGTGTGTGTGTGTGTGTGTGTGTGTGTCACTGGTTCTGTGTGTGTGTGTGTGTGTGTGTGTGTGTGTGTGTGTGTGTGTGTGTCACTGGTTGTGTGTGTGTATCACTGGATTTGTGTGTGTGTGTGTGTGTGTGTGTCACTGGTTTTGTGTGTGTGCATGTGTGTGTGTGTGTCACTGGTTCTGGGTGTGTGTGTGTGTGTGTCACTGGTTCTCTGTGTGTGTGTGTCACTGGTTCTGTGTGTGTGTGTGTGTGTGTGTGTGTGTGTGTGTGTGTGTGTCACTGGTTCTGTGTGTGTGTGTGTGTGTGTGTCACTGGTTCTGTGTGTGTGTCACTGGTTCTGTGTGTGTGTGTGTGTGTGTGTGTGTGTGTCACTGGTTCTGTGTGTGTGTGTGTGTGTGTCACTGG
>NC_134501.1:40159292-40164292 GCF_040206685.1 Ascaphus truei | reverse complement strand
GTGTGTGTGTGTGTCACTGGTTCTGTGTGTGTGTGTGTGTGTGTGTGTGTGTCACTGGTTCTGGATGTGTGTGTGTTACTGGTTCTGGGTGTGTGTGTGTGTGTGTGTGTGTGTCACTGGTTACATAGTTACACAGTAAATGAGGTTGAAAAAAGACGTAGGTCCATCAAGTTCAACCTACAGTATGCTAAATTTAGACAACAGATACTTTATCCTACATCTATACTTACTTATTGATCCAGAGGAAGGCAAACAAAAAACCCCATTAAGGGGAAAAATTAATTCCTTCCTGACTCCAAGAATTGGCAATCGGATTAATCCCTGCATCAACATCCTTCCCATGTATACTTATTTGTTATATCCCTGTATACCTTTCCCATCTAAAAAGATGTCCAAACTTTTTTTGAACAAATCTATTGTATCTGCCATAACTCCTTGAGAACTCTTGGATGTATGCCATCAGGGCCAGGTGCCTTATTTACTTTAATTTTTTCAGGTCGCTTATGAACTTCTTCCTCAGTTAACCAATTGTTCATTAATATGGAGGTTGTGGCTTCCTCCTGTGGCACTACTATTGAACTTGATTCTTCCTTGGTTAACACAGAGGCAAAGAATTTGTTTAATACCTCAGCTTTTTCCTTATCTCCAATAATCTGCATACCCATCTAACACTGAAAGGGTCCTATATTTTCTTTTCTCATTTTTTTGTTATTAAGGTACTTAAAGAATTTTTTAGTGTTGACCTTACTTTGTATTGCAATCCTTTTTTCATTATCCATTTGGTTCTGGGTGTGTCTGTGTCACTGGTTGTGTGTGTGTGTGTGTCACTGGTTCTGTGTGTGTGTGTGTGTGTGTCACTGGTTCTCTGTGTGTGTGTGTGTGTGTGTGTGTCACTGGTTCTGTGTGTGTGTGTGTGTGTGTGTGTGTGTGTCACTGGTTCTGTGTGTGTGTGTGTGTGTGTGTGTCACTGGTTCTGTGTGTGTGTGTGTGTCACTGGTTCTCTGTGTGTGTGTGTGTGTCACTGGTTCTGTGTGTGTGTGTGTGTGTGTGTGTGTGTCACTGGTTCTGTGTGTGTGTGTGTGTGTCACTGGTCCTGTGTGTGTGTCACTGGTTCTGTGTGTGTGTCACTGGTTCTATGTGTGTGTCACTGGTTCTGTGTGTGTGTCACTGGTTCTGTGTGTGTGTGTGTGTGTCACTGGTTCTGTGTGTGTGTGTGTCACTGGTTTTGTATGTTTGTGTGTGTGTTACTGGTCCTGTGTGTGTGTGTCACTGGTTCTGTGTGTGTGTGTGTGTGTGTGTGTGTGTGTGTGTGTGTGTGTGTGTGTGTGTCACTGGTCCTGTGTGTGTGTGTGTGTGTGTGTGTGTGTGTATCACTGGTTCTGTGTATGTGTGTGTATGTGTGTGTGTGTGTGTGTGTCACTGGTTCTGTGTGTGTGTCACTGGTTCTGTGTGTGTGTGTCACTGGTTCTGTGTGTGTGTGTGTGTGTGTCACTGGTTCTGTGTGTTTGTGTGTCACTGGTTCTGTGTGTGTGTGTGTGTCACTGGTTCTGTGTGTGTTTGTATCACTGGTTTTGTGTGTGTGTGTGTCACTGGTTCTGTGTGTGTGCGTGTCACTGGTTCTGTGTGTGTGTGTGTCACTGGTTCTGTGTGTGTGTGTGTGTCACTGGTTCTGTGTGTTTGTGTCACTGGTTCTGTGTGTGTGTGTGTGTGTGTGTGTGTGTGTCACTGGTTCTGTGTGTGTGTGTCACTGGTTCTGTGTGTGTGTGTGTGTGTGTGTGTGTGTGTGTGTGTGTGTGTCACTGGTTCTGGGTGTGTGTGTGTGTGTGCCACTGGTTCTGGGTGTGTGTGTGTGTCACTGTTTCTGTGTGTGTGTCACTGTTTCTGTGTGTGTGTGTGTGTGTGTCACGTGTTCTGTGTGTGTGTCACTGGTTCTGTGTGTGTGTGTGTCACTGGTTCTGTGTGTCACTGGTTCTGTGTGTGTGTATAACTGGTTCTGTGTTTGTGTGTGTCACTGGTTCTGTGTTTGTGTGTGTCACTGGTTCTGTGTGTGTGTCACTTGTTCTGTGTGTGTGTGTGTGTGTGTGTGTCACTGGTTCTGGGTGTGTGTGTTTGTGCCACTGGTTCTGGGTGTGTGTGTGTGTGTCACTGGTTCTGTGTGTGTGTCACTGGTTCTGTGTGTGTGTGTGTGTGTGTGTGTGTGTGTGTGTGTGTGTGTCACTTGTTCTGTGTGTGTGTCACTGGTTCTGTGTGTGTGTGTCACTGGTTCTGTGTGTCACTGGTTCTGTGTGTGTGTATAACTGGTTCTGTGTTTGTGTGTGTCACTGGTTCTGTGTTTGTGTGTGTCACTGGTAATGTGTGTGTGTCACTGGTTCTGTGTGTGTGTGTCACTGGTTCTGTGTGTGTGTGTGTCACTGGTTCTGTGTGTGTGTGTGTGTGTGTGTGTGTGTGTGTGTGTGTGTGTGTGTGTGTGTCACTGGTTCTGTGTGTGTGTGTCCTTGGTACTGTGTGTGTGTATGTGTGTGTGTCACTGGTTCTGTGTGTGTGTGTGTGTGTGTGTGTGTGTGTGTGTGTGTCACTGGTTGTGTGTGTGTGTGTGTGTGTGTGTTTGTGTGTGTCACTGGTTCTGTGTGTGTGTGTGTGTGTGTGTGTCACTGGTTCTGTGTGTGTGTCTGTCACTGGTTCTCTGTGTGTGTGTGTGTGTGTGTGTCACTGGTTCTGTGTGTGTGTCACTGGTTCTGTGTGTGTGTGTCACTGGTTCTGTGTGTGTGTATCACTGGTTCTGTGTTTGTGTGTGTCACTGGTACTGTGTTTGTGTGTGTCACTGGTTCTGTGTGTGTGTGTGTGTGTGTGTGTGTGTCACTGGTTCTGTGTGTGTGTGTGTGTGTGTGTGTGTGTGTGTGTGTGTGTGTGTGTGTGTCACTGGTTCTGTGTGTGTGTGTGTGTGTGTGTGTGTCACTGGTTCTGGATGTGTGTGTGTGTTACTGGTTCTGGGTGTGTGTGTGTGTGTGTGTGTCACTGGTTACATAGTTACACAGTAAATGAGGTTGAAAAAAGACGTAGGTCCATCAAGTTCAACCTACAGTATGCTAAATTTCGACAACAGATACTTTATCCTACATCTATACTTACTTATTGATCCAGAGGAAGGCAAACAAAAAACCCCATTAAGGGGAAAAATTAATTCCTTCCTGACTCCAAGAATTGGCAATCGGATTAATCCCTGCATCAACATCCTTCCCATGTATACTTATTTGTTATATCCCTGTATACCTTTCCCATCTAAAAAGATGTCCAAACTTTTTTTGAACAAATCTATTGTATCTGCCATAACTCCTTGAGAACTCTTGGATGTATGCCATCAGGGCCAGGTGCCTTATTTACTTTAATTTTTTCAGGTCGCTTATGAACTTCTTCCTCAGTTAACCAATTGTTCATTAATATGGAGGTTGTGGCTTCCTCCTGTGGCACTACTATTGAACTTGATTCTTCCTTGGTTAACACAGAGGCAAAGAATTTGTTTAATACCTCAGCTTTTTCCTTATCTCCAATAATCTGCATACCCATCTAACACTGAAAGGGTCCTATATTTTCTTTTCTCATTTTTTTGTTATTAAGGTACTTAAAGAATTTTTTAGTGTTGACCTTACTTTGTATTGCAATCCTTTTTTCATTATCCATTTGGTTCTGGGTGTGTCTGTGTCACTGGTTGTGTGTGTGTGTGTGTCACTGGTTCTGTGTGTGTGTGTGTGTGTGTGTCACTGGTTCTGTGTGTGTGTGTGTGTGTGTGTGTGTGTGTGTGTGTGTGTGTGTGTCACTGGTTCTGTGTGTGCGTGTGTGTCACTGGTTCTCTGTGTGTGTGTGTGTCACTGGTTCTGTGTGTGTGTGTGTGTGTGTGTGTGTCACTGGTTCTGTGTGTGTGTGTGTGTCACTGGTCCTGTGTGTGTGTCACTGGTTCTGTGTGTGTGTCACTGGTTCTATGTGTGTGTCACTGGTTCTGTGTGTGTGTCACTGGTTCTGTGTGTGTGTGTGTGTGTCACTGGTTCTGTGTGTGTGTGTGTCACTGGTTTTGTATGTGTGTGTGTGTTACTGGTCCTGTGTGTGTGTGTCACTGGTTCTGTGTGTGTGTGTGTGTGTGTGTGTGTGTGTGTGTGTGTCACTGGTCCTGTGTGTGTGTGTGTGTGTGTGTGTGTGTCACTGGTTCTGTGTGTGTGTGTGTGTGTGTGTGTGTGTCACTGGTTCTGTGTGTGTGTGTCACTGGTTCTGTGTTTGTGTTTGTCACTGGTTCTGTGTTTGTGTGTGTCACTGGTTCTGTGTTTGTGTGTGTCACTGGTTCTGTGTGTCTGTCTCTGGTTCTGTGTGTGTGTCACTGGTTCTGTGTGTGTGTCACTGGTTCTGTGTGTGTGTGTGTGTGTGTGTCACTGGTTCTGTGTGTGTGTATCACTGGTTTTGTGTGTGTGTGTGTGCGTGTCACTGGTTCTGTGTGTGTGTGTGTTTATCACTGGTTTTGTGTGTGTGTGTCACTGGTTTTGTGTGTGTGTGTGCGTGTGTGTGTCACTGGTTCTGTGTGTGTGTGTGTGTGTCACTGGTTCTGTGTGTGTGTGTGTCACTGGTTCTGTGTGTGTGTGTGTGTGTGTGTGTGTGTGTGTGTCACTGGTTCTGTGTGTGTGTGTCACTGGTTCTGTGTGTGTGTTTGTCACTGGTTCTGTGTGTGTGTGTGTGTGTCACTGTTTCTGTGTGTGTGTATCACTGGTTTTGTGTGTGTGTGTGTGTGTGTGTGTGTGTGTGTGTCACTGGTTTTGTGTGTGTGCGTGTGTGTGTGTGTCACTGGTTCTGGGTGTGTGTGTCACTGGTTCTCTGTGTGTGTGTGTGTGTGCCACTGGTTCTGTGTGTGTGTGTGTCACTGGTTCTGTGTGTGTGTGTGTGTGTGTCACTGGTCCTGTGTGTGTCACTGGTTCTGTGTGTGTGTCACTGGTTCTATGTGTGTGTCACTGGTTCTGTGT
>NC_134501.1:40141792-40146792 GCF_040206685.1 Ascaphus truei | reverse complement strand
GTGTGTGTGTGTGTGTGTGTGTGTGTCACTGGTTCTGTGTGTGTGTGTGTGTCACTGTTTCTGTGTGTGTGTATCACTGGTTTTGTGTGTGTGTGTGTGTGTGTGTGTGTCACTGGTTTTGTGTGTGTGCGTGTGTGTGCGTCACTGGTTCTGGGTGTGTGTGTGTCACTGGTTCTCTCTGTGTGTGTGTGTGTGTGTGTGTGTGTGTGTGTGTGTCACTGGTTCTGTGTGTGTGTGTGTCACTTGTTCTGTGTGTGTGTCACTGGTTCTGTGTGTGTGTGTGTGTGTGTGTGTGTGTGTGTGTGTGTGTGTGTGTGTGTGTGTGTGTGTGTGTGTGTGTGTGTGTGTGTCACTGGTTCTGTGTGTGTGTGTGTGTCACTGGTTCTGTGTGTGTGTGTGTGTGTGTGTGTGTGTCACTGGTTCTGTGTGTGTTTGTATCACTGGTTTTGTGTGTGTGTGTGTGTGTGTGTGTGTGTGTGTGTGTGTGTGTGTGTGTGTCACTGGTTCTGTGTGTGTGTGTCACTGGTTCTGTGTGTGTGTGTCACTGGTTCTGTGTGTGTGTGTGTGTCACTGGTTCTGTGTGTTTGTGTCACTGGTTTTGTGTGTGTGTGCGTGTGTGTGTGTCACTGGTTCTCGGTGTATGTGTGTGTCACTGGTTCTCTCTGTGTGTGTGTGTGTCACTGGTTCTGTGTATGTGTGTGTGTGTGTCACTGGTTCTGGGTGTGTGTGTGTGCCACTGGTTCTGGGTGTGTGTGTGTCACTGGTTCTGTGTGTGTGTCACTGGTTCTGTGTGTGTGTGTGTCACTTGTTCTGTGTGTGTGTCATTGGTTCTGTGTGTGTGTGTGTGTGTCACTGGTTCTGTGTGTGTGTGTGTGTGTGTGTGTGTGTGTGTGTGTGTGTGTCACTGGTTCTGTGTGTGTGTGTCACTGGTTCTGTGTGTGTGTCACTGGTTCTGTGTGTGTGTGTGTGTGTGTGTGTGTGTGTCACTGGTTCTGTGTGTGTGTGTGTGTGTGTCACTGTTTCTGTGTGTGTGTATCACTGGTTTTGTGTGTGTGTGTGTGTGTGTGTGTGTCACTGGTTTTGTGTGTGTGCGTGTGTGTGCGTCACTGGTTCTGGGTGTGTGTGTGTCACTGGTTCTCTGTGTGTGTGTGTGTGTGTGTGTGTGTGTGTGTGTGTGTGTGTGTGTGTGTGTGTGTCACTGGTTCTGTGTGTGTGTGTGTCACTTGTTCTGTGTGTGTGTCACTGGTTCTGTGTGTGTGTGTGTGTGTGTGTGTGTGTGTGTGTTACTGGTTCTGTGTGTGTGTGTGTCACTGGTTCTGTGTGTGTGTGTGTGTGTGTGTGTGTGTGTGTCACTGGTTCTGTGTGTGTTTGTATCACTGGTTTTGTGTGTGTGTGTGTGTGTGTGTGTGTGTCACTGGTTCTGTGTGTGTGTGTCACTGGTTCTGTGTGTGTGTGTCACTGGTTCTGTGTGTGTGTGTGTGTCACTGGTTCTGTGTGTTTGTGTCACTGGTTCTGTGTGTGTGTGTGTGTGTGTGTGTGTGTGTGTGTGTGTGTGTGTGTCACTGGTTCTGTGTGTGTGTGTGTGTGTGTGTGTGTGTGTGTCACTGGTTCTGTGTTTGTGTCACTGATTCTGTGTGTGTTTGTATCACTGGTTTTGTGTGTGTCACTGGTTCTGTGTGTGTGTGTCACTGGTTCAGTGTGTGTGTGTGTGTGTATCACTAGTTTTGTGTGTGTGTGTGTGTGTCACTGGTTCTGTGTATGTGTGTGTGTCACTGGTTCTGGGTGTGTGTGTGTGCCACTGGTTCTGGGTGTGTGTGTGTCACTGGTTCTTTGTGTGTGTCACTGGTTCTGTGTGTGTGTGTCACTTGTTCTGTGTGTGTGTCACTGGTTCTGTGTGTGTGTGTCACTGGTTCTGTGTGTGTGTGTGTCACTGGTTCTGTGTGTGTGTGTGTGTGTGTGTCACTGGTTCTGTGTGTGTGTCACGGGTTCTGTGTGTGTGTGTCACTGGTTCTGTGTGTGTCACTGGTTCTGTGTGTATGTATACCTGGTTCTGTGTTTGTGTGTGTCACTGGTTCTGTGTTTGTGTGTGTCACTGGTTCTGTGTGTGTGTCACTGGTTCTGTGTGTGTGTGTCACTGGTTCTTTGTGTGTGTGTGTGTGTCACTGGTTCTGTGTGTGTGTGTGTGTCTCACTGGTTCTGTGTGTGTGTGTCACTGGTTCTGTGTGTGTGTGTGTGTGTCACTGGTTCTGTGTGTGTGTGTGTGTCACTGTGTGTGTGTGTGTGTGTGTGTGTGTGTGTGTGTGTGTGTGTGTGTGTGTGTGTGTGTGTGTGTGTCACTGGTTCTGTGTGTGTATGTCACTGGTTCTGTGTGTGTGTGTGTGTCACTGGTTCTGTGTGTGTGTGTGTGTGTGTGTGTGTGTGTCACTGGTTCTGTGTGTGTGTGTGTCACTGGTTCTGTGTCTGTGTGTATCACTGGTTCTGTGTTTGTGTGTGTCACTGGTTCTGTGTTTGTGTGTGTCACTGGTTCTGTGTTTGTGTGTGTCACTGGTTCTGTGTGTGTGTGTGTGTGTGTCACTGATTCTGTGTGTGTGTGTCACTGGTTCAGTGTGTGTGTGTGTGTGTGTGTCACTAGTTTTGTGTGTGTGTGTGTGTGTGTGTGTGTGTCACTGGTTCTGTGTATGTGTGTGTGTCACTGGTTCTGGGTGTGTGTGTGTGCCACTGGTTCTGGGTGTGTGTGTGTCACTGGTTCTTTGTGTGTGTCACTGGTTCTGTGTGTGTGTGTGTGTGTGTGTCACTTGTTCTGTGTGTGTGTCACTGGTTCTGTGTGTGTCACTGGTTCTGTGTGTGTGTGTCACTGGTTCTGTGTGTGTGTGTGTGTGTGTGTGTGTGTGTGTGTGTCACTGGTTCTGTGTGTGTGTCACTGGTTCTGTGTGTGTGTGTGTCACTGGTTCTGTGTGTGTCACTGGTTCTGTGTGTATGTATTCCTGGTTCTGTGTTTGTGTGTGTCACTGGTTCTGTGTTTGTGTGTGTCACTGGTTCTGTGTGTGTGTGTCACTGGTTCTTTGTGTGTGTGTCACTGGTTCTTTGTGTGTGTGTGTGTGTGTCACTGGTTCTGTGTGTGTGTGTGTGTCTCACTGGTTCTGTGTGTGTGTGTCACTGGTTCTGTGTGTGTGTGTGTGTGTGTCACTGGTTCTGTGTGTGTGTGTGTCACTGGTTCGGTGTGTGTGTGTGTCACTGGTTCTGTGTGTGTGTATCACTGGTTCTGTGTTTGTGTGTGTCACTGGTTCTGTGTTTGTGTGTGTCACTGGTTCTGTGTTTGTGTGTGTCACTGGTTCTGTGTGTGTGTGTGTGTGTGTGTGTGTCACTGGTTCTGTTTGTGTGTGTGTGTGTGTGTGTGTGTGTGTGTGTGTGTGTGTGTGTGTGTGTGTGTGTGTGTGTGTGTGTGTGTCACTGGTTCTGTGTGTGTGTGTGTGTGTGTGTGTCACTGGTTCTGGGTGTGTGTGTGTTACTGGTTCTGTGTGTGTGTGTGTGTGTGTCACTGGTTCTGTGTGTGTGTGTGTGTGTGTGTGTCACTTGTTCTGTGTGTGTGTCACTGGCTCTGTGTGAGTGTGTCACTGGTTCTGTGTGTGTGTGTGTGTGTGTGTGTGTGTGTGTGTCACTGGTTCTGTGTGTGTGTGTGTCACTGGTTCCGTGTGTGTGTGTATCACAGGTTTTGTGTGTGTGTGTCACTGGTTTTGTGTGTGTGTGCGTGTGTCACTGGTTCTGGGGGTGTGTGTGTGTGTGTGTGTGTGTGTCACTGGTTCTGTGTGTGTGTGTGTGTGTGTCACTGGTTCTGTGTATGTGTGTGTGTGTGTGTCACTGGTTCTGGGTGTGTGTGTGTGCCACTGGTTCTGGGTGTGTGTGTGTCACTGGTTCTGTGTGTGTGTGTCACTGGTTCTGTGTGTGTGTGTCACTGGTTCTGTGTGTGTGTGTCACTTGTTCTGTGTGTGTGTCATTGGTGCTGTGTGTGTGTGTGTGTCACTGGTTCTGTGTGTGTGTGTGTGTGTGTGTGTGTGTGTGTGTGTGTGTGTGTGTGTGTCACTGGTTCTGTGTGTGTGTCACTGGTTCTGTGTGTGTGTCACTGGTTCTGTGTGTGTGTGTGTGTGTGTGTGTGTCACTGGTTCTGTGTGTGTGTGTGTGTGTGTGTGTGTGTGTGTGTGTGTGTCACTGGTTCTGTGTGTGTGTGTGTATCACTGGTTTTGTGTGTGTGTGTGTCACTGGTTTTGTGTGTGTGTGCGTGTGTGTGTGTCACTGGTTCTGGGTGTGTGTGTCACTGGTTCTCTGTGTGTGTGTGTCACTGGTTCTGTGTGTGTGTGTGTGTGTGTGTGTCACTTGTTCTGTGTGTGTGTCACTGGTTCTGTGTGTGTGTGTGTGTGTGTGTGTCACTGGTTCTGTGTGTGTGTGTGTGTGTGTGTGTGTGTGTGTGTGTGTGTGTGTGTGTGTGTCACTGGTTCTGTGTGTGTGTGTGTGTGTGTGTGTGTGTGTGTGTCACTGGTTCTGTGTGTGTTTGTATCACTGGTTCTGTGTGTGTGTCACTGGTTCTGTGTGTGTGTGTCACTGGTTCTGTGTGTGTGTGTGTGTGTGTGTGTGTGTGTGTGTGTGTCACTGGTTCTGTGTGTTTGTGTCACTGGTTCTGTGTGTTTGTGTCACTGTTTCTGTGTGTGTGTGTGTCACTGGTTCTGTGTGTGTGTGTGTGTGTGTGTGTGTGTGTGTGTCATTGGTTCTGTGTGTGTTTGTATCACTGGTTTTGTGTGTGTGTCACTGGTTCTGTGTGTGTGTGTCACTGGTTCTGTGTGTGTGTGTCACTGGTTCTGTGTGTGTGTGTCACTGGTTCTGTGTGTGTGTGTTTGTGTCACTGGTTCTCTGTGTGTGTGTGTGTGTGTGTCAATGGTTCTGTGTGTGTGTGCGTGTGTGTGTGTGTGTGTATCACTGGTTTTGTGTGTGTGTGTGTGTGTGTGTCA